>NW_005871689.1:214072-274110 GCF_000147115.1 Myotis lucifugus | reverse complement strand
GGGGCCTCCGAGGCTCCTCTGGCCTCTCTGAGCTCCTTTCAGGTCTCAGTGTCTTGTTCCCCCCTCAGTGCCCTGTGTTTACAGAGGGGGTGACAGTGAGCCAGGGTCTAACTGTAATTGTGTTACTTAACACACTGATGTCACATCCACACAGGCTGACAGCATTTAAGTCATTACATGTTAACTGTTTAGAGTTGAGACAATTTACCTCACATTGTTTTCTTAAACCTTTTCAATGTTGCCAAATACTCAGGTGAAAAATTGCTTTTTACTTTAAATTTATCCTTCTTTGATTTCTAAGGTTCTTGAACATTTTTCACGTACATGTTGGCTAATGGCTGTTCCTGCTCTAGGAATGGCCTATTGTCCGTCATCCCTGGGGTCCGGGCCTTTTTCTCAGTGATTTTCCGGGTTCTCTAGGCAGCAAGAGGGACACTTTGCTAACATGGATTCAGCATTTTCTCCAGTTCCTGCCTTGTGTTTTCATTCTGTTTTATTATTTTCCATGTTAGGAATTTAAACATCTTTAATGTAATGAAATGTACTGGAAAGTTATTAGCAATAATTTAAAAATATATATATATATATATTTTATTGATTTCAGAGAGAAAGAAAGAGAGAGAGAGAGATGGAAACATCAATGATGAGAGAGAACCATTGATCAACTGCCCCCTGCACACCCCACACTGGGGATCGAGCTGCAACCTGGGCATGTGCCCTGACTGGAATTCGAATCATGACCTCCTGGTTCATAGGGTGACACTCAACCATTGAGCCACACAGGCTAGGCTCCTAGCAATGATTTACCATCAATCTTAAATCTACTTTTTTAGGGTAAAATAAAAATGTTTTCCCAGGTTCTTCCTCTCTTTCCTGCAACTCCTTCAACTCCTCCAACTCCTCCCCTCCTCCTCCTCCTTCTCTCCTCTCATTGGATTTATTGAGCCTGGTCTCAGGCAGGAAGCACACATGTTAATGAGTCCCGGACTCTGCCCTGAGCTCAAATGTCAGCTTGAAAAGAGAGACAATTATAAAATGACAGGAATTCCAATAACAGGTCGGCTTCTTTTGAGAAGGAGCGGGTTGCTCAGTGCATGTCACTGTGAGTGTTATAATGAGTGCTGCCCTGCTCCTCCCTCTCCCTCAGGACTCAGCCCCTGGAGCTAGGGAATCCCCCATCTTTACTGCTTCCAGGGGGACCATCTCTGTGTTCTCAGGTGTGATCACATTCCCAGGACTTCACACCCTGAGTCCCATCTCCCCAAGCTGTTCCCCAGTTTCTCCATCTGCTTTCCTTGTATTCTCTCTCCATATGTGATAAACAGCTGACATACAGTGATGGCTACGTTCCAGTCGCTGTTGTACATGTTTCAGGCCCATTGGTCCTCATATGTCCTTAAGCGGTGAGTTAGCATTATCACCCGCTTTGCAGGTGAGGAGCTGAGCAGAGAGGGTCTCCCAGGATCACCCAGTAAGAGGCACAGCCTGGATGTGACCAGGCAGCCCTGCCCCAGAAATCACACTGGAACTCACACACTCTGTGCCTCCCAAAGATTTGTAAACACTTCCTTCAACAATGAGTAACTGTTTCAAGATATGAAAAATACCCCATATTTCCTCAATGTCTCTCAAATTCAGTGGCCTGGGCTTAGGCAGAGATTCAAGGCCCATGGCATTACCTGCTGCTGGGCCACAGGGTGGATTTGAGGGGGGCCTGCCCGGGCCTGGAGCCTGGGACTGGAGATAAGGCCGAAGGGGGGCAACCAAGGGCCTGCCTGTCCTGCTCACGTCTCCCTCCGCCTTCTCTGTCCCAGCTGAGCCCACAGTGACCGTGTATCCTGCAAAGACCCAGCGCCTGCAGCACCACAACCTCCTGGTCTGCTCCGTGAACGCTTCTATCCGGGCCACATTGAGGTCCGCTGGCTGCGCAACGGCCAGGAAGAGGAGGCCGGGGTGGTGTCCACGGGCCTGATCCGAAACGGGGACTGGACCTTCCAGACCATGGTGATGCTGGAGACAGTTCCCCGGAGCGGGGAGGTCTACACCTGCCAAGTGCAGCACCCCAGCAGGACCAGCCCTGTCACCGTGGAATGGAGTGAGATGCCTTCTAACCTCACTACCCCCCCCCCCGCCGCCACAGGGGGCTTTGCTTGTCCCTGAGCGTCAAGGTCCCCTCTCCCCACACCCCGTTTTCCATTGTTCGTGTCTCTCCTTCAACACAGGCCGCAGGGTAGCCCTGTGATCACTTCTGTGAACACCCACAGCCTTGGGAGGCCGACATGCCTGCCCTGCTTTGAATTCCCCACACTCTCCCCTCATGGTGCCCCTTGGACCTGGGCACCGTCCCCTGTCGGGCTGGGCTGGTTCTTCTCCCTGCACTGAGCTGCCCACTGTGATCTGGGAAGAGGCGTGTCCTCCACAGCGTGGGGACCTTCCTGCCGCGGGAGAGCCCCATCTGCTCTGCCTTCTGCGGCTCTGTCACCCGGGCCAAGTCCTGGAGGTCACGAGTCCCGGGCTCCGCAGCCTCAGAGGCCGAAGCAGTGGCCTTGGGTCTGGGGTGAGGGGAGCTGAGGCCAGTGCCTGGGCCTTGTACCTGCTCAGTGTGACCTCAGTCTCTTTCCCGGAAATGGCTATTGTTCTGATTCTTCTAGGGCAGCTTCCCCAGTCGCCAACCCCACCCCACCCCCAAGCTCTCAATCCCAGGGTCTCCATTAGAGAAGTTGGTTTGGGCAAAAACCCACTGAAACCAGCTTCTTCTCTCAGGGGCCCAGTCTGGATCCGCACAGAGCAAGGTGCTGAGTGGAGCCGGGGGCTTCGTGCTGGGGCTGCTCTTCCTCGGGGCGGGGCTGCTCATCTACTTCAGGGCTCAGAAAGGTAAGGCACCTGCTGGCAGCCGTGGCCCCGAGACAGTGGGGAGAACTGGGGCTTTGCTGGGTGAGCTCTGGGTATGGCAACACCATAGAAGCCTCTCTTTCCCTGAGGATCTCATGTTCCCTGGAAATGCAGAAATAACCAGCTCCCGGTTCTTAGGGTGAAGACATAAGGAATTATGACTGGGAGATTAGAGAGGGGTTAACATGCACGGGGATTTAGGTGCAGATCCTGGGGCACATGGAGGAGCAGGCCCTGTGGTCACTAACCACTGCTCTCAGCTTCTGCTCTCATCCCTGCTCTGGTGTCAGCGGGTGGGGGTGCTGCTAGAGAAGCTCAGGTGGCCTGGGCAGGGGACCCTGTGTTTGGGGACACATTTACCTTCATATCTTTTAAGTGGCATCTTCCTTCTCTTCCCAGGACACTCTGGACTTCAGCCCACAGGTAACGCTCTCTAATCCTCTCTTAGGGACACATTGGGTTTCCCTAGAACAGAAGGTGCAGGGGACGAGCCAGGGGACAGATAGCGGGGAGCCTGGGTGTGGTTCTGGCCGCTTACACTGCAGGGTCTCCTCCCGCCTGGTGAGAGGCAGCTCTAAAGCAGCTGTGGCTCCTGTGGCCTCAGAGCTTTTCTTCTCACTTGGGAGCCACAGCAGGAGGCCTGGGAGGGCAGCGCCCCTGCTGGCTGGGCCTGGGAACAGCACTGTCCTCTGTCTGCAGGACTCCTGAGCTGAGGTGGCCATGGTGACAGGGGCAGGAGAGACCTTCTGTCCAGCTCCTTTGCAGCCTGAAGAGGTTTCCTGCTGGACTCTCACTCCACAAGGAGAGCCGCCTCAGGCTCTGGCTGGGTCCTGGCTCCTGACCCCCAAGCTGCTCCTCCCTGCTGGTTCCTGCCCGCCCTGGACCTGGAGGCCCCAGTGTTGACTGCAGACCCTCAGCTCCATCCCTCCCTGTCCCTGTGTGTTCAACCCTAGCTGTCTGCTGAGCACCTTAGATCACCTCTGCCCTCATTTCTTTACAAAATGTTCCTCTATTAAATATGGAGTGAAATCATCTGCCTCATATGGATTCAAGGACAGGAAGTAGAAAGAAAAGAGAGAGGATCTCACCACAACACAACAATAATTTTCACTTATTTCCTGAATCTGGTCATGTGGGCATCTGGAAGGTTTCCTTGTTAACGTTCTGCTTTTTCATGAGTTTTCCCTCCTGGAATCGGCCTGGTTCCTGAGCCAGGAGAGAGCCTGCCATGGACCCATTCACGGTGGTCTCCTACGTCGGTGCTTCTCTAAGACAAGCACACAGGTTCCTTTCCCCTGAGCTACAGAGAGGAGACAGCAAGTGTAAGAAATGCAGGACACTTGTAAGGATGCCATGCCTTTATAGTTTCTTTAAAAACACACACACTTTTATTGATTTCAGAGAGGAAGGGAAAGGGAGGGAGAGATAGGAGAGAGAATCATTGATTGGCTGCTTCCTGCATGACCCCTACTGGGTATCGAGCCCACAACCATGGGCATGTGCCCTGACAGGGAATCAAACCCTGACCTCCTGGTCCAGGGGTCCTCAAACTACGACCCGCAGGCCACATGAAAATACAAATATTGTATTTGTTCCCATTTTGTTTTTTTACTTCAAAATAAGATATGTGCAGTGCGCATAGGAATTTGTTCATAGTTTTTTTAAAACTATAGTTCGGCCCTCCAACGGTCTGAGGGACAGTGAACTGGCCCCCTGTTTAAAAAGTTTGAGGACCCCTGTCCTGGTCCATGTCAACCACTGAGCCACACCAGCTGAGCCACAGTTTCTATAATCCTGTTCTTTTCTCTGATTTTTTAAAAGAAGTTACCTAAACCCGGTACCTCTTGAAGTCTCCTTTTACGGTATTAGTCTATTGATGGCTTCTATACCTCAGTCTTTTTGTGTCTCAGATAAATGCCTGCTGTGCTGACTCTGCCTTGAGATGCACCTTCCCCATGAGCAGGTCCCGGAGGCCATCAGGACAGAGCTGCCACTCTAGTGGGAAAGGTGCGCTTCTGAGGCCTCCAGCTTGTGTGGCAAACTCACTGTCTGTCACAGGAAACCCTGTGTGGACCTTATCTGAGCATCAACCAGGGCCCCTGCTGGGCACCCAGGGGAGCATGTGAATCCCTGCTCTGCCACCAGCCTGCGATCCTCTGCCCTGGAGGGAACTTGAGAGACTCCTGTGGGGTGGCCTCCCAATGCGTGTGAGCACAGAGCAGCAGAATTTGCACAGTACACACGTACGTCTTAAATAAAATAGAGGAGAATAGGAATACAGAGATATACCTATCATCTCTATATTTATAAACAGAAACAATAGAGAATTTTAAAAAGTGATTGCCTGTGGGGTTAGATGAGGGCTGATGGGGGCAAGGATAAAACCTAGACTTTTGTTAACATATTTAATAATTTTATCTTGAGAAACATTAAAATATATATAACTAGAGGCCTGATGCACAAAATTTGTGCAAGAGTAGGCCTTCCTTGCCCCGGCTGCCGGCACTGGCTTCCCTCTGGCACCTGGGACCCAGGCTTCCCTCACAGCCCCAGCTTCGTCCAGAAGGTCTTCCAGAAGGACATCCAGTCTAATTAGCATATTACACTTTTATTATTATTGATAGAAAGTTTAAATCAAAAGTTTTCAAAGATTACATAAAAATGGTAAGCAACCTCACAATTGAAATAAACTTGACAAAAATATACAATTAAAAATCAAAACTTTTTGATCCTTGCATAAAACATTGTGAAACTATAACTGTAAACCAGTAGATAGTTCTACATTCCATCAACTTTAATAAAATAAAGGAGTTGGACAGGTTTCAGGGAAAGGCACCCGATGTGGCTAGAAGATGGTGGGTTCTGCTCATGTGTTTCACCTGAATAGTCAGTTTCAGTGTGAATCTAAAATCTAAAGAGTAATAACTGAGATGTATATTTTAATTTCTCTACTGCAGAGATAGTTATTTCATTTTCAAGCACATTTAAAGATTATGCCTATTTTAATTACATTGAGTATTAGTTGTGTGAAACAGGTTACCATTGTGCTGGAATTTAATAAGCTGATAGTAACATGGGCAATGTATGCAGTTGAGATAAATTCTATTTAAACCCAGGCTTCAACTTTACTCTCGCTTTGATCTCAGATGAAGTGAGCTGTCTCATTTTATTTTAGAGCTGGGCTGTGAAATTATAAGGTAGAACAGAAGTATATTTTGATGAAGATGCTTTCTGCCCTTAGTAGAAAATCCACCCTCATTTGTTTTATTTTATTTTTATTTTTAAATATATTTTATTGATTTTTTACAGAGAAGAAGGGAGAGGGATAGAGAGTTAGAAACATCGATGAGAGAGAAACATCGATTAGCTGCCTCCTGCACGTCCCCCAGTGAAGATGTGCCCGCAACCAAGGTACATGCCCTTGACCGGAATTGAACCTGGGACCCTTGAGTCCGCAGGTCGATGCTCTATCACTGAGCCAAACCGGTTCCGCTGTTTTATTTTTCTTACACTTATTATTGTACGTGGAAGGTAGAGAGCCCGGGTGGGGCATCTCCAGAGGTGGTCAGCTCCTGAGGCCAGTGGCATCGCCAGTGAACCTGGACTTGGCATCTCACCCCTCTATCGGCCGTCAGCTCCCTTGAGACGGCAGGAGGCCTGAGGCAGCTGTAGGCCTCGTACTCTCTCACAACAACTTCCAAAGGCAGGAAAACAGAGCGGTTACCTAATGTGCTTTTATAAGGAGTAAACTTTCCCAGAGTGCCCCTCCCCGTGCACCTACTTCCCACACATGAGGAGGACCCTGGGATTACAGCCATAGACTCGCCCTTTGTGGGCATGTGAGGAAAAGGAGCAAAACCATAATTTTTAGAAAGAAAGAAATGGTATATGAGGTAAGGAGGAATGGTTTTAGGGTACAGAAACTATAGCTTCTGCACTTTCAGATTGCTTGCAGTTTAAATTATTTCCTCAGAAATGATGATAGATTCTTAATGGACAGCATCAATTCAAGGTTATGAGTTTTTTTTTTTTTTTAAAAAAACATTGAGTACTAAATCTCAGCCATATACCTAATTATGAAAAAGAAACATATAAACAAGCAAGAGGATTAATTTGTTTTTAGAACTTATTAGGCTGATACTTAATTTAATGAGAAAAAAAATATTCCATGGAAAATTTTGAAAAAAGACAGAAATAATAACTAGGTTTACAAGATGCTAAAACCTGTTATACATTTATTTTGATAAACACTTTTTGCATTGATTAATTATTAGTTAAATACACCAGTAAACAGAGGCCTGAATTAGATCCTGGAGGTTTAGTTTAAGGTAGAGAGATTCAAGTTTTTGGTAAGGTGAATTCCAAACTCAGTCCTTTCAACAGAATGGATCCCTGATGAATAAAAATCCAAACACAAAAAGAAAGTAAAATAATTAAAAAAGGGCAATTGTTTCCATTACTATCATCATCATTGTTATAATTATGTTTGAGGATAAAAACTGATGGGAGTGTATAATAGCATAACTACATCAGAAAATACTTGGGCAATTTCTTAAAAAGTTAAACACACATTTACCATATGACCCAGTAACTCCTTTTCTTGAAATCTATCCAAGAGAAATGAAAGCATGTATACTTACAAATATATGTGTGCAAATGTTCTTAGCAGCCTTAGTTCTAATAGCCATGAACTGGAAAAAATCTAAATATCCATTAGTTAGTGAATGGATGAAAAAAATGTGCTATCCTATATAATAAAAGGGTAATATGCAAATCGACCAAATGGCAATGACCGGTTGCTATGACACACACTGAGCAGCCAGGCAGGCAAGCGGTTAGGGGTGATCAGGCAGGCAGGCAGGCAGGCAGGCGATCAGTTAGTAGCAGGCAGGCAGGCCAGCGGTTAGGAGCCAGCAGTCCCAGATTGTGAGAGGATGTCTGACTGCCAGTTTAGGGCCAATCCCTTGGCTTAAAACAGCAGTCAGACATCCCCCGAACGGTCCCAGATTGCAAGATTGTGCAGGCCGGGCAGAGGGACCCCCTCACCCCCTGCATAAATTTTGTGCACTGGGCCTCTAGTATCCATATAATGAAACACCACTTAGCAATAAAAAAGAACAACTAAAAAAGATAAAGAGAAAATGATGATACTTGCTACAAAATTGCTGAACTTTGAAAACATTATAATGAGATAGGCCAGGGGAAACTGAGACAAATAGCTGAACAAACTGGCACAGCATTTTACAGCAGATGCAGAAGGTCACCTCCCTAGAGATAACCTCTAGGCCTCAGTTGTATTTCAGCTCCACACCCAGAAAAGCAGCAAAACCAGGTGGGTGGCCCCAGGACCAACACCAAAGCCTGAGGACCAATCAGTGAAGACCACAACCATGAAGGAGCACACCTAGAAGAAACCCTCCCCGAGACCTCCCCTAAGATTCCTGCCTGCAAGAGAGATAAAGCCTGAAGATCAAGGACCTGCCCACTTGGTCCTTCCCAGGAGCGTGTCTGAGCCACCCCCTCTCCTACTTTCCCCACAGACAAGCACCCCTAAACTCTAAGGGACCCCACGAGGCTTGTAACCAGAGCAGCAATGGGCAGCAGTGTCTGTCCCAGACAAATACCCTGAACCTGTCCTCACAATCCCCTTTTCTCAGACTTCTTCTTTTTTTTTTTACTTTTTATATTGATTTCAGAGAGAGGAAGGGAGAGTGAGAGAGGGATAGAAACATCAATGATGAGAGAGAATCAGTGATCGGCTGCCTCCTGCACACCTACTTCTAGGGATGGAGCCGGCAATCCAGGCATGTGCCCTGATAGGAATGGAACCGTGACTTCCTGACTCATGGGTGAATGCTCAACCTCTGAGCCACACCAGCTGGGCTCTCTGAATGCGTAGTGAGCCAAAGCAGACCAGCTTGGGCTCATGTCCCAGCCCTCTTCTGTTTCACTGTCCCCAGCTTTCATAAACATCCTCTAAAATTCACCCCGACTTCTGTAGTGAGATTTTTTCTATATGATGTCAAGAACCCACACACTACCGGCTGGCCCTAGGCAGACCCATCAGGGACAGGTCCCCTTTGCAGTAACAGTACTAAGTCTGCACAAAGCAAATTTGTAGACTCAAAAAGCAGATCATTGGGGCTTGAGATGGGGGGGTGGGATTAGCTGTTGGGGATGATGGAGATGTTCTAAAACTGGACTGTGGTGGTTGTACACATCTATAAATTACTAAAATCATTGAATTTTATACATATAAAGAGTGAGGGGGTTTGTCTTTTTGGCGTACCATACTTGAAATGCTTAAGGTTTGACCAAAATTGCTTGGATCATGTTGAAGCTCTAAAAAATTATTTTTGAAATGTAAGATTGTTTTTTTAAATTATTTTTATTTTCACTTATTTTTTAAGCAAAAAGAAGTTTATTTATTTATTACTTTTATTTAAAAAAATTTTATTGTTGAAAGTATTACATATGTCCCCTTTTTCCCCTTTGTCCTCTCCCAGCTGGCCCTTGCCCTCCAACCCAGGCCATCACCCCGCTATTGTCTGTGTCCATTAGTTATGCTTATATGCATACAAGTTCTTCGGTTGATCTCTTACACACACACACACACACACACACACACACACACACACACGCCGTCCACTCTCCCCTGCCTTCCCTCTGAGGTTTGACAGTCTGTTCGATGCTTCTATGACTCCGGATATATTTTTGTTCATCAGTTTATGTTGTCAATGCAATCCAGATCAAAATACCAATGGCATATTTCACTGACCTAAAACAAATTCTCCAAAAATTCATCTGGAATAAAAAAAGACCCTGAATAGCCATAAAGTTGAAGGAATCACAATACCAGATATCAAGCTATATTACAACACCACTGTCCTCAAAAATTCCTGGTACTGTCACAAGAACGACATATAGATCAATGGAACAGAACAGAGAACCTAGAAATCGCCCCAAGCCATTATGCTCAATTACCATTTGACACAGGAGGCAAGAGCATACAATGGCGTCAAGACAGTGTCTTCAATAAATGCTGCTGGGAAAATTGGACAGATACATACAAAAAAATGAAACTAGACCACCAACTTACACCATACACAAGAAAATACTCAAAATGGATTAAAACACTTAAATGTAAGATGAGAAACCAAAAAGAGCCCATAGGCAGCAAAATAGCAGACATATGTTGTAGCAATATCTTTACTGATACATCTCCTAGGACAATGGAAACTAAAGAGGAAATAAACAAATGGGATTACAAGTACATCAAAATAAGAAGCTTCTGCACAGCAAAAGAAACTATCAACAAAACAAACAAGAAAGCCCACTGCATGGGAGACATATTTGCCAATGTTATCACTGATAAGGGTTTAATCTCCAAAATTTACAGGGAACTCATACAACTTAACAAAAGGAAAATAAACAATCCAATAAAAAATGGGCAAAGGACCTAAATAGACACTTCTCCAAAGTGGGCATACGGATGACCAAGAGGCATATGAAAAAATGCTCAAAGTCACTGATCATCCGAGAGACGCAAATCAAAACCACAATGCGGTATCACTGTTAGCAGGGAAGGACATGTAATAAGAACAGAACCACAGTTGTCTGATGATTATTCACCTTACTAATGATAGATGAGAAGTTTTCTTACAGATCCTGGAAACTGGAGGATGAAACAGGCCTGTAAAAGATGAGACATCACCCTAACTGGTTTGGCTCAGTGGATAGAGCGTCGGCCTGCGGACTGAAGGGTCCCGGGTTCGATTCTGATCAAGGGCATGTGCCTTGGTTGCTGGCACATCCCCAGTGGGGGGTGTGCAGGAGGCAGCTGATCGATGTTTCTCTCTCATCGATGTTTCTAACTCTCTATCCCTCTCCCTTCCTCTCTGTAAAAAATCAATAAAATATATTTAAAAAAAAAAAAAAAAGATGAGACATCTCGGAGCCCGCGCACCTTGGAGCCCAGTTGGGCCCATGACTCAAAGAAAATAAAAACATTTTTAGAACAGACCCAGGACACATTTTGATTTGGTTGCTGCACCTGAACCCTGACCTTGACCCCTTCCGGGAATTTTACTCAGGAATGCTGACCACTCTCTGGTCCCAGAAATGGGCTGAGCTTTTGTAACATCATAGAAGATTAACCACCTTGTTATCAGACTTTGAGCTTCTGAAGGCTGGACTGCAGACTCTACCCTCCACTGTGCAGGTTAGATTTGTGGCTCACAGCTGCACATACCTATCTTCTCCCTCCTGTGTATAATCATCCAACTGGCATGGGGGCTCAGAGCAGATCTTTGTGGGTGACCAACTATTTTCCCACACTGCCAGCATTAGTGGAATAAATGCTCATATATGATTCAATCCTGTCTCTGCTTAATTGGGCTCAAGTAGTGACTGCCTCCGACCCTTTGGTTGTCTGGTTACATCACCTCAAACCTGTCAGAACACCTATCATCAGCAAATCAACAAACGACAAGTGCTGGAGAGGATGTGGAGAAAAGGGAACCCTCGTGCACTGCTGGTGGGAATGCAGACTGGTGCAGCCACTATGGAAGACAGATGGAGTTTCCTCAAAAAATTAAAAATGGAACTCCCATTTGGCCCAGTAATCCCACTTCTAGGAATATATCCCAAGAAACCAGAAACAGCAATCAGAAAGAATATATGCACCCCTGTGTTCATAACAGCACAATTTACAATAGCTAAGATTTGGAAACAGCCTAAGTGCCCAACAGCAGATGAGTGGATTGAAAAATGGTGGTACATCTACACAATGGAATGCTATGCTGCTGTAAAAAAAAAAAAAAAGAAGTCTTACCATTTGCAACAATTTTGGTGGACTTGGAGAGCATTATGCTAAGAGGAATAAGCCAGTCGGACAAAGGTACGTATCACATGATCTCACTTATTTGTGGAATATAATGCAGAAGAGTGAGTTTTTGGTGGAAGATTGAGAATGAGGAGGAATCTCTGAACTGTGTGTATGGGTTTCCCAGAGAGGGTTGAGGTTGAACCCCAGGCTGGTCTCCCCAGTCCTGAGTGAAGAACAGCAGCCCATGTAACACCTGCTGTGAAAGGCTGTGGTGGGCTTGCTGCTGCTGGGGACACTGGAGCCAGTTGGAGATAAGGCCACAGGTTTTTTGTTTTGTTTTCTTAGTCCAGAGCACAGGATTTTCGTGGAGGGAGGGAGGTGCAGACTGGAGTTGCCTGAGGAGATGGTGGGGCAGGAAGCATTGGGTGAAAACTGCCATTGTATCCCCCACCCCTCAAAAAAAAATCTCTGAAATGTCATTTTTCTTGAAAGGCACAGACCCCTCCCTATGCCACAGCTCAGGAAAAGGCCAATACCCTGCCCTGGGGGTACAGCTGGCCACACCTTCAGGAAGCCTGCCTGCCACACCCTGCATTTCCACCCCTGCAGAGGAAGCAGCAGCAAAGCCTAAGGCTGCTGGTTTGAGTAGTGTCAGGGAGTGCCAGTGACTGGCTTGGGTGTGGGGCCATCAGCCCCATTGTCCCAGGAATCTGACTGGGACTGCTCTCCTCATGGGAGAGCTGATAGAAACTCCTGCTTTCCAAGAGATTGCACTGGACTGCACATAGATTCTCTGCCCAGCTGGGACAGGGAATATTCTGGGACTCTCTCAGAGGAGTAGCGCTGGGATGAGGAAACACCCACCACTTTGCAGAAATCTGAACCACCTGAACCTCATGGTGACCCAGAGATCTTATACTCCCAATTCTGCCTAAAGCCCTTTCAGAAACAGCCTTTTCAGTGACTGAAACTGGCAGCTGCTGGCAAGTGCAAGTGAAGGCTGGTGAAAGCAGACCCTGGGGAAGTTTGCTGACTGTCCCTGGGCCCCATGCTGTTAACAAACTGGGAGGGCAGTTTGGCCCTTTCCATGTGCAGCCAAGTCCTATAGAGACAGACACAGACTCTCTCTATAGAACAAGTGATCCAGTTGCTGAGAGCCAAATGTGGACAGCTTCTGACAGGGGTTATCACCAAAGTACCTTCTGGGAGGCACAGAAAAGGCAGAAAAACAGTCAGCCACAGTCAAGGTAGGAAAGATCCAAAGGGAGCTCCCAGCAGGCACTTAACCTCTGCTGAGATGAACTCCACTTCACTTTTTGTTGTTTTTTAAAAATTATCTTCTTTATTTTCCTTGTTTATTGCTTTGTTATTATTCTTGTCTCTCTTTTATCTTTCATACCTTTAATTTTCCTCTTTCCTATTCTTACTCTGTTTTTTCTCTTCTTTCTCCTGTTTTCCCTTCTTTTTTCCTTTTCTTATTATTTGTCTTTCTTCTTCCTTTTCTTTTCCCCTTTTCATAATTTTTCTTCCTCTTCATTTTTATACCATTTTCCTTCCCCTATTGTTTATTCTTATTTTCTTTTTTCTCTTCTGCCCTTTCATATTCCTTTTTCCCCCCTTTTTTTTTCCTTCTCCTATTTTTTCTTTATCATTCTTGTTCTCTTTTCTCTTTCCTAACTGCCGGAAGCTAGTAGAATAATATCCTGTAAGAAAATTGCATCAAGTCTTAATTGCTTTAAATTTTTTACTTTAAAATTATTTTTCACTTGTAATGCTGATAGCAAAACACCCATGAAATCACACATGGTGTCAGAATAAGCCAAAGGAAAATGGTTTGGGCAAAAACAAAAGGATCCCAAGTCTAGTTTATATAAAGGATTCCTTTATTAAACTTTGGTCTAGAATATGCTTATATATTTACAGAAAACTCCTCCAAGTCCATGTGGATTCCTTCAACAATGAATCTGAGAGAGGAACTGACTAGATTGCTCCAGCCACAGAATAGCAGTGGCCCCAAGCAACATGCTGAGGAGGCAAAAGGAGAAACAGTCCAGAGATGGAAGATGGTGAAGATGCCTTGCCATGCTAACAGTCAGCAGCTGTGCATTGCTGCAGGTTGCCCAGGACCAAGCCAGAGAAGGTCGGACCTGCATTGCCACCATTTGTCCACCATCCAGAACTAGCATATCATTACTGGCATGTACACATGAACTGTTGGGCGTTGAAATTGGGACTCAAAGGACTGTTGGCTCAGAAAGAAACTTACTGCAGGCTGATTCCTTTGATTCTTGGCAGCAATTTAAAGGGACAGGATAGACTCTTATCCTTTCCACTGAATTTAAAAATCTTAAGACATTCTTGTTAAATTTATAAAATCAAAAAGGATGATATGTCGGAAGCTAATTCCAGCATGAAGCTAATTTCATCAATGCAAGAAGTTTCATTAAGAGGTTGATGGAACTTGGGGATTCAGCAGGGCTGAATCACATGTTATTGCCTGTTGGAAATGGCTGAGGGCATTTCCCCAAACCTGAAAAGGATGCATAAATGATTGCTTGCTGCCAGACAGCTGAGGGCATTTCAATCTACATGTTATTGCCTCCTGCTGGCCAAACAACTGAACAGCTGTAGGCAGTTCTCCTAATCTAACAATGCCTACTGTATACCAAACTTGCCTTTGATATGTATATCTACTTTGTCTTAGGACAAATTGTGTTCATAAAGAGCAAGGGGTCAGGAGATTCAGGAGGACTTGGTTTCTTTAGCTAAGTCTCCTCTGGCTCCCCAAAATGCCTTCAAAATTATGTTTTGTCTCTAGACTCTTTAATAATTTACTGCAGCCCTTCTCCAGATTCCTGAACCCTTCTAGATGCCAAGAAACACACACCGGCACCTAATTCTATTTTCTTTTGTGGTTGCCTCTGTGGTTGTTGTAGTAGGGGGTCTTTTGTCTGTTTTTGTTTTGTTTCTTGTTTTGTTCTGTCAGCACCTACACAATAGTTCACATAACATAGTCTGGGGTGAGCTTCAGTCAGCCAGCCTGAGAGAAGACATGCACAGGACAACAATCAAGACCAAATTATAACAGGAGAGCCCAAATACTCCACACATGGGACATTTCCAGAGCATCTAGCTCAGGAGATCAAAGAGACAATACTGCTGGGTCCCATATAATACTTACTACATAAGGACGCCCCATGAAGGCTAGGAGACATAGAAGTCTGATCTAATACATAGAAACAAATACAAAGGGTCAGCAACAATTTGGAGACAAAGAAACAACCCACAAATGAAAGAAAAGGAGGAATCTTCAGAAAAAGAGATAATTAAAATGGAGGCTTGCAATTTATCAGATATATAGTTCAAAGTAGTGGTTATAAGGATACTCAAGGAACTTAGTGGCAATTACAAGAAACTTGTAAAGACACTAACAAAGAAAAAAAATTATAGGTCAATATCCCTGATGAACATAGATGGTAAAATTTTCAACAAAATATTAGCAAATCAGATTGAATAATACATTAAAAAGGTCATACATCATGACCAAGTGGGATATATTCCAGGGATGCAAGGACGGTTCAATATTTGCAAATAAATAAACATGATACACCACATAAACAAAATGAAGAATAAATACCATATGAGCATATCAACACATGTCAAAAAAACTCTTTGCAAAATACAGCAACCATTTATGATAAAAACTCTCAGCAAAGTGGGATAGAGGTATCATACCTCAACTTAATAGAAGCTATATATGACAAACCTGTAGCCAACATCATACTCAATGGTTAAAAATGAAAAACATACCCCTTAAGATCAAAGACAGAGGTGTCCACTGTCACTTCTCTTACTTAACATAGTACTGGAAGTCCTAGCCACGGTGATTAGACAAGAAGAAGAAATGAAAGGCATCCGAATTGGAAACGAGGAAGTAAAACTCTCCTTATTCACTGATGACATGATATTGCACTAGAAAACCTTAAAGATTCTGCCAAAAACTACTAGGTTTATTAAATGAATTTGGCAATGCAGCAGGATACAAAATTAACACCCAGAAATCCATGGCATTTTTATAATGAATTTTCAGAAAGGAAAGCTAAACAAACAATCCCATTTATCATTGCAACTAAAAAATTATACTGAGGAACAAACTTAACCAAGAAAGAAAAAGACTTGTACTTGGAAAACAATAGGATGTTGAAAAAAGAGATAGAGGAAGATATAAACAAGTGGAAGAATATTCTGTGTTCCTAGATTAGTAGAATTAGCATCATTAAAATGCCCATACTATCCAAAGCAATCTACAGATCCAATTCAATTTCTATAAAATACCAATGGCATATTTCACAGATCTAGGAAAAAACAAAAATTTATATAGAACCAAAAATAGACCCCAAATAGCCTCAGCAATCTTGAGAAAGAAGAACAAAGTTGGAGGGATCACAGTACCAAACTCTACTACAGAGTCATTGTAATCACAACAGCCTGGTATTGGCACAAAAAACAAAAAGGCATATAGACCAATGAAACAGAACAGAGACCTCAGAAATTAATCCACACCAATAAGGTCAATTAATATTTGACAAAGGAGGTAAGAAAACACAATGGAATCAAGACAGTTTCTTTATGCCGGATCCGGTTTGGCTCAGTGGATAGAGCGTGGGCCTGCAGACTGAAAGGTCCCAGGTTCGATTCCGGTCAAGGGCATGTACCTGGGTTGCGGGCACCTCCCCAGTAGGAGATGTGCAGGGGGCAGCTGATCGATGTTTCTCTCTCATCGATGTTTCTAACTCTCTATCTCTCTACCTTCCTCTCTGTAAAAAATCAATAAAATATATTTTAAAAAAAAGACAGTCTCTTTAATAAATGGTTTTTGGAAAATTTTGTGCATCTACATGCACAAAAATGAAACTAGACCAGCATCTTACACCATACACAAGACCTAAATGTAAGTCATAAAACTCCTAGCTGAAACATAGTAAAATCTCACGTAGCAGTATTTTCACTGGTATGTTGCCTAGGATAAGCGAGAAAAAGGAGAAAATAAACAAATGGGACTTCATCAAACTAAAAATCTGCACAGAAAAAGAAACCATCAACAAAATGAAACGGAACCCACTACATGGGGGAACATAGTCACCAATAGTGCTTCCGGTAAGGGGTTAATTTACAAAATATACAAAGAACTCATACAACTCAACAATTCAATCCAACAATCCAGGAAGATAAACAATCCAATTAAACAATGGGCAAAGGACCCTAATGAAGACTTCTGCAATGAGGACTTACAGACATATGAGAAAATGCTCAATGTCACTAATCATTGTAGATTTTCACATTCAAACTACAATGAGGTATCACCTCACACCTGCCAGAATGGCTACCATCAATAAATGAAGAAACAACAAGTGCTGATACGGATGTGGAGAAAAGGGAACCCCAGGATCCTGCTGGTGGGACTGCATACTGGTGAAGCCTCTGTGAAAAACAGTGTGGAGTTTGTTCATTAAATTGAAACTGGAACTTCCATTTGACCCAGAGATCCCACTTTTGGGAGTATATTCTAAGAATCCTGAAACACCAATCAGAGAATCCTGAACCAATCAGAAAAAATATATGCATCACTATGTTCATAGCAGCACAATTTACAATAGCCAAGATTTGGAAACACTCCACATGCCCATCAGTAGATGAGTGGATAAAAACTGTGGTACATCTACACGATGGAATACTATGGCTCAGTGGATAGAGTGTAGGCCTGGTACTGAAGGGTCCTGGGTTTGATTTTTGTCAAGGACAGGTACTTCGGTTGCAGGCTCATGTGCCTGAGGCAACCAATCCATGTGTCCCTCTAACATCGATGTTTTTTTCTGTCTCTCCCACTCCCTTCTACTCTCTAAAAATCAATGCAAAAATATCCTCAAGTGAGGATTAACAAACGAAATAGAAATAAAAAAGGATTTCTTACCCTTTAAACATGGAAGGACCTGGAAAGTATTGTGCTAAGTGAAATAAGCCAGGCAGAGAAAGACAAGTATCACATGATGTCACTCATATATAGAATCTAATGAGCAAAATTAACTGATGAAGAAAATAGATCTAGACACATAGAAGCATGGAACAATCTGATGAATCTCAGAGCGAAAGGGGGGTTGGGGTTGGAAGAGATTAACCAGAGAACTTGAATGCATATATGCATAACCCGTAACAGAGACAATAGTGTGGTGAAGGCCTGGAGGCTCTCGGGTGGAGTGGGGTCAATGGGGGGAAAAAGGGGAATATCTGTAATATTTTCAATAATAAAGATAAATTTAAAAAATAAATTGTATAAATGTATTCCTGGTGTTGTTCCATATGAATTATTTATATAAACTCATTTAATCCTCATAACAAAACAAAAAAAAAGAAAGAAAGAAAAAGAGAGAAGAAGGAGCTCTTACTTTTTGAGATGGCATGGTTGGACCTGGAAATAATTATGATAAATGAAATAAGCCAGTTAAAGAAGGACAAATATCACATGATCTCACTTATATGTGGAATCTAATGAACAAAATAAACTGACAAATAAAATACGTTCTGAGGTATGGATGCATGGAAGAAAATAACAGATCTCAATGGGAGGTTGGGGTGGGAGGGTACAGGAAGAGATGAACATATAGACATATATACATAACCCATATACACAGACAATAGTATGAAGAAGGCCTGGGATGAGGTGGGAGTTGGGTGGAGGGGGGCAAAAAGGGAGAAAATGGGAGACATTTGTAATACTGTCAACAATGTTTTAAAAAGAATGAGTTTTGTGGTATATGTCATACCTCAAAACAACTTTTAAAAAAAGCAGTCTTTCAAGCAAGACAAAATCCCAAAGACATACCAGGAAATATATTTGAATAAAAAATTTCTTGGCATGGAGAAAATAAAATTAAAAGAAATATGTAAAGCTCAGGAAAAAATGCAACCTACAAGTTAGACATTGGGCCTTTTTATTATGTAAAATATCCACCAAGCCAATAAATAAATTAACAAAAAAGCAACAAAAATGGGGCAGTGCATATAGACTATTTACATTTGAGAACATACCAATAGTCAATAAAAACGAAATATCTATTGAAACTCACCAATAATCTGAAAAATGCAGATTCAAGTAACAACCTCCAAATTAGATTGATAAGAACCTGTGGATTCTCTCAGATGCTGCGAGGATGGTGAGTGGGTGGCAGCTTGGCAGTAACTATTATAATTAAAAATGCAAATGCCACATGACTAACAACAAACATCCATTTCCAGATATCTGCATTAAAGAAATAATACTACATGAGCCCAAGCAGACATAAAATTGAATTTTTGTTGTACCACGGTTTGGAATAATAAAAACATTTTCAAATTCTAAAAGAAAAGCGATTACATTTGTCTTGACTTGTACATCAAGACTACAAAACACGTGAAAGGACAGCGTGCTGCCAATGGCACTTGGTGTTGCGCCCGGTGAGATGAGCATACATTGGCGCACCCCTCCACATAGTTTGGATAATCTTATGCTCCACCCCAGGTGTTTATACCCTGAATCACTTCTCACATACATGCCCAAGATAACATATACAAATGTGATAGAAGAGAAAAGAAGCAGTCTGAATTTTCAGAGAGAGAGGAGTTAAATTATGATATAGCCATGCATAACAAAAACACACAGAGCTTTAAATGAATTACTTAGCACTCCCAACACGGCTAGGAAAAAAGTAAATCATAGTGCTAGTTAGGATGATAAAAATTACAAGGGCAATCACTGCCACCATAAGAACAAGAAAAAATGGTAAACTGGAAAAATATCTTTCTTGAAGACTTAAAAATACTATAGATGCAAAGAAGCCTAACAATGCCAAATTCTGGAGATGGTCACCTTCTGCTGAGTTGAGCAGGAACAGTGCCCCTTTCATTCCCTGGGCCATCTGCTGAGCATCAGCATGGGCACACATTGGCCTGGCACAGAAAGTGAGATGGATAAGGAGAAACCAACTAAGGTTAAGTAACCCTGTGGGTGCCCTAGCTGGTTTGGCTCAATGGATAGAGCGTTGGTCCATGGACTAAAGGATCCTGAGTTCGATTCCAGTGAAGGGCACATACTTTGGTTGCAGGCATGATGCAGGCTTGTTGCAGGAGGCAACCAATTGATGTGTCTCTCTTTCACATTGATGTTTCTCTCTCTCTCTGCCTTTCCCCTTCCATCCCACTCCCTCTCTAAAAATGAATGGAAAAATATCCTTGGGAGGATGAACTAACTAACTAACTAACTAACTAACTAACTAACTAATAACCAATCCTGTGGGCTTGTGTGATGGAGGAGTCTATGGAGCTGTGAAGTTTCTATAAATATAAAAGCCTAAGTGACCGTCTGACCATTCGACCCTTCAACTTTTCAACCCTTTGACCTTTCGACCAGTAGCAATGATGTGCACTGACCACCAGGGGGCACATGCTCAAAGTATAGGCATGGAAACATGGAACTCAGAGGGAAGTAGGGTCAGGGAATGGTGGGAAGAGATTAACCAAACATCTTATATGCATACTAGAGGCCCAGGGCACAGATTTGTGCATCGGCAGGGTCCCTCGGCTTGGCCTACAGGGATGGGGCCAAAACCGGCAGTCCAACATCCTCTCAGGGGTCTTGGATTGCATGAGGGTGCAGGCCAGGCCGTGGGACCCCACCAGTGCACAAATTTGTGCACCGGGCCTCTAGTATAATATATGCAACTTTCCCTGCCACCTAATTTTCCTCCCAGAATTTTCGCTGAGTCCATGGTGGTATGAGAACTTGGGAAGTAGATAGAAGACAGAAAAGCTCTCTGCAATCCTCTATAGTTTTATACAAACAAGCATCAGCAAGGAAGTCAAAGATACAAGCAATACTTTCAATCATCTTGACCTAATTAACATTTAAAATTGACATGTACATTAACTGTACCCCATAAGTACAGGATAAATATGTCTTTAAATTTCACAAAGAATATCCATGAAATAGACTATATATTATGGTCATAAAACAAGTGTCAATAAATTTCACAGGATTAAAATCACACAGAATGCATTATTTGACAACAATCGTATTAAATTACAAATCAAGAGGATTAAGACAGCCAACTTTTGATAAGTGAAATAATATACTTCTAAATAATCTATGGTTTATCAAAGAGCAATCAGATGAAAAAGTAAATATTTTAAAGTAAGGAAACATTCCAACAGATTTTCAAAATTTGAGATATTTAACCAAAGCAGTTATTTATTAGAAATTTATAGATTTAAAGGCTTATAATATACTAGAGGCCTGGTGCACAAAAATTTGTGCACTGGCGGGGGGGGGAGGTGTCCCTCAGCCTCTCTTGTGCCCTCTTGCAGTCTGGGACACCTCGAGAGATAACGACCTGCTGGCTTAAGCCTGCTCGCGGGTGGCAGAGGGCATGCCCAATCCCTAGGGGCAGCTCCTGGTCAGGCTCAGAGCAGGGCCGATTGGGGAGTTGGGGCACTGCCCCCTGTCATGCACAGAGCAGGGCGGATCAAGAGGTTGCGATGCCACCCTCAGTCACGCTCAGGGTAGGGCCGATTGGGGGTTTGGGGCACCGCCCACTGTCACACTCAAGGCAGGGTCGATGGGGAGGTTGCAGTGCCACCCTCTGTCACGCACAGAGCAGGGCGGATCAGGAAGTTGTGGTGCCACCCCTGTAACATACAGAGCCGGCCGATCAGGGGGTTGAGGAGCTCCCCCCTGTCACTCACAGAGTAGGGCCGATAGGGGAGTTAGGGCACCGCCCCCTGTCACACAAAGAGCAGGGCGGATCAGGGGGTTGGGGCGCCGCCCTCTATCACCCACAGAGCAGGGCCGATCAGGGGGTTGGGGCGCCGCCACTGTCACACTCAGGACAGGGCCGATGG
Organism: Myotis lucifugus; assembly: GCF_000147115.1. Taxonomy (NCBI): domain Eukaryota; kingdom Metazoa; phylum Chordata; class Mammalia; order Chiroptera; family Vespertilionidae; genus Myotis; species Myotis lucifugus. Next base: position 252,461 of record NW_005871689.1, on the reverse strand, counting down.
GGAGGTTATGGCTCTACCCTGTCACACACAGAGCAGGGCCTGTGGGGGGGTGTAGGGGGGGTTGGGGCACCACACCCTGTCACACACACAGCAGGGCCAATCATGGGGTTGAGACGCCGCACTCTGTCACACATAGAGTTGCAGGGCGATCAGGGGGATTGGGCGCTGCCCCCTGTCACGCTGATCCGGTGCTGGTAGGCCTCGCTGCTCCGCTGATCCCTGTGCTGGGAGGCATATTACCCTTTTACTATATAGGATAGAGGCCTGGGGGCAGGCTGGTTTGCCCTGAAGTGTGTCCTGGATCAGGGTGGGGGTCCCCACTGGGGTGCCTGGCCAGCCTGGATGAGGGGATGATGGCTGTTTGCAGCTGGTCACACACCCTTCAGGGGGGGGGTCCCCACTGGGGTGCCTGGCCAGTCAGGGTGAGGGGCTGAGGGCTGCCTTAAGGCTGGCGATTGACTGAAGCTCCCAACCGTTCCTTTTTTTCTTTTTTCTTCTGGGCCAGCTTTAGCTCTGGCTCTAGCTCTGAGGCTTCCGCACTGGAGCTGAGAGCCGGCTTTAGCTGTGAGACCTTGGCTGCTGAAAGCAGGTTTCTGGGGTTTTGTTTAGCTTCTATATTTGTTACAAAGTTTCAAACTACCAGCTCAGAGGCCGGCAGCGCAGGCAGGGAACGTTGGAGTCCTCCTTCACTGAAGCAAGCAAGCCTCCTGTTCTCGTCAGTTGCCTGGCTGCCAGCCGCCATCTTGGTTGGCAGTTAATTTGCATATCGACCTGATTAGCCAATGGGAAGGGTAGCGAAGTGACTGCTAATTACCATCTTTCTCTTTTATTAGATAGGATATGGAGAAATATATGAAAATCATAGATCTAAACTTTTAAATTAAAATTTTATGAAAAGTGAATTTAACAAAAATAGAAGAAAAGAAGTAATAAATGTAAGAGAATAAATTGATACAATTGAATATCCTACCTAATAAAAGAGTAATATGCAAATTAACCATCACTCCGTCACAAAGATGGCGGTGCCCATAGCCACAAGATGGCAGCGCCCAGTCCTCTCAGCCCTGCCAAAGTCCTCCAGTCCCAGGGGGCAGCTGCTGAGAGCAGGTAGCATGAGTGGCCGCTCTGCCGGAGTCCTCCAGTCCTGGCCCGAGGCACAGGCAAGCCTTGGATGGTGGCTGCCCAGCTGCCCAGGGCTGGCCTGAGGCTCAGGTAACCAGGGCTGGCCGAGCAGTGGCAGCAGCAGAGGTGTGATGGGGCATCGCCTTCCCCTGATCCTGGGTTGCCTCCCGCCCCTGGGGCTCCTGGACTGTGAGAGAGGGCAGGCCAGGCAGACTCCACATCCAGTGCATGAATTTTCATGCACCGGGCCTCTAGTAGATGCATAATAATAAAAATCAACAGGGCCAGAAAGTTTTTTTTTCTTTTTTTTTTTTTTGCAAAAATACCTACAAGGTTGATAAGAAGAAAAAAAAAATCCAAATCACAAATTATTAACATCTGGAATTAAAAAATGACATTTCTACAGATCCCAGAGACATTAAAATATACTAAGAGAATATTGTAAAGATTTTGCGTAAGAAGATTTTATATTTTAGTTGAAATTCCTTGAAAAACACTATTTCATTATCTATTCCTGTGTAATAAGTTACCTACAAAATTGGTGGCTTAACATTTAATGATTTCTTTCATTTATTTTCATTTTCAGCCATTTAATGGTGTTTCGCAGTTCTGGGAGTTGACTGAGCTCAGTGGGTGGTTCTCACTTGGTGTCCATCATGTGGTTGGAGTCACCTGGTAGCTGGGGCTGGTCCTCACTCGGGAGGGACACTGAGACACTCTCTCCCTCCGTATGCAGGTCAGTGCTCTAACGTGGCCTCTGTGGTCCCATCAGCAATGAAGGGAATATTATAATATTAAATTTATATTAGTACGGCTGGAGACTTTCAAGAGAGATAAGTAAAGCTGCAAGACTCCTTGTGCTCTGATCAGGAATCAAACCATGACTTCCTGCTTCATAGGTTGATGCTCAACCATTGAGCCACGCTGGCCAGGCTGCAAGACTCCTTTAGACCCAGCCTCAAACCCATGTGGCATCATTTCCACCACTTCTAATGGTCAGATTGATTGGGTGTTCAGGGGAGGATACAATCTACCTTCCCATGAGATGAATGAGAAATAATTTTCACCTCTCTTTAATCTGTCTCACAAAATTTACCAAAAATGATTCTAAAATAGACAATCTTATAGTCCTACATCTGATAAAGAAATTGTACCTATTAATAAAAACATCCCACAATGGGAAATCAAGGCTCCATTTCCTTCTATGTTGAATTTACTAGATCTTTTCTCACCATATGGAATTGGCTTTTATTGATGATTTGAGTATATATCACAGTAAATTTTCTCAAAAGAACATTCCAATGACTTAGAAAAATTGATTGTGAGGACCACATTCCTCCCATTGCATGGCAGTGCCAACCTCAGCCACAGCACTGTATTTGGAAGGGATCTGTTTCCAGAATTCTTTCTGCTGTCTAGTTTTTCTACTTTGAGCCAACTCCACACCATATTAACTAGTATACCCCAAGATGTGAACTAATATGACCAATACCAATAATGTTAATTAACATTCACATTTTCTTACCTTATACTACATTTTTTCCAGTTTTGTTCTTATTTTTCAAATTTTTCTTGGCTAATTTAGGACTTCAATTTTAAATTTAGCTTGAAAGTCCCTCCACCTCCAAAAAATAAACACAAAAAACCCCAAACCAGAAGAAACAAGAAGAAAAAAAACAAGACAAGCAAGCAAACAAAAATTCCTGCCATGATTATCAATGATATTTTTACTGAATACAGATCAATTTGGAGAGAACTGACATCTTTAAAATATTTACTCTTATACTCTCCAAATTGTGTATTTTTGTCATTTTTGTAGGTGTATTAATTTCTCCCAATGCTGTCATCTAGTTTTCAATATAGAAATCTTGTTCATCTTTTAGATTTAAACTAATAAGGGAGTTCATCAAAGTTGTAGAATCCAAGATCCATGAATAAATTCTATTTGTGTTTCTGCATATGGCAATGAAGATGCAAAATAAAAAACACAATACCATTTATAATCACTAAAAATAAAAAGGAAACACAAATATAATTCTAACTGGACACGTATAGGACTTGTATCCCAAAATGCTAATGAAAGTAATCAAGAATCTAAATAAATGAAGAGACTTCCATATTCATCAGCTAAAAAATAGTGAAGATGTCACTTATCTCCTGATGCCACTTACCCTATTTTAATGCAATTTTAATCCAAATCCCAGCAATAATTTTAATAGCTGTAGACAAAGTTACTCTAAAATTTATATGAAAAAGCAAAGGAATCAGAATAAATAAAACAAATTTGATAAAGAAAAATAAAGTTGAGATATCTCTCTCTAACAAAATTTAAGACCTTTTTATAGCTACACTAATCAAGGCTGATGGGTATTGTGGAGGAATGGACAAAGGCAGATAGAGCAGAATAGAGAATTGAGAAACAGACCAATGCTGAGTTGTCTTTTTTGTTAACCCTCACCCAACAATATTTTTTCCCATTGGTTTTTTTTAGAGAGAGCGGAAGGGAGGGCGAGAGACAGAGAGAGAGAGAGACTCAGGAATCTAATTGCAAGAGAGACACATGGATTGGTTGCCTCCCACACACCTCCGATGGGGCCTGGGGATCGAGCCTGCAACTGAGGAAAGTGCTCCTGACTGGAATCAAAACTGAGACCCTTCAGTACATGGGCTGCAGTTCTAACCACTGTAGAACCTGTTAGGGAACACCAAGTCATTTTTGACAAAGGTGCAAAGCAATTGAAGGGAGGATGGATGGTCTTTTCAAACAATGGAGCTGGAGGAAATGAATATCCATGGGGGTGGGGTGGGGTGGAGAGAAGGAGGCTGCTCTACCTATGGAGTACCCTTCTTTCCCTCTGTCCCATTCCTTCACTAATAAACTCTCTTTCACTTTAAACCAAAGAGGAAGAGAGAGAGAGAGAGAGAGAGAGAGAGAGAGAGAGAGAGAAAGCTAGTGAGAGAGGATAAAACAAAAGGAAGAAAAATGGAAAGAAAAAGAAATGAGATCAATTTTAAAAAATTCACTCAAACTGGATCAAAATAATTTTTTTATGCTCACCTGAGGATATATGTATTGATTTTAGAGGATGGAAGGGAGAGACAGAGAGAAACATCAATGAGAGAGAGAAACATCAATCGGCCTACCAAACTACCTCTCTGCCCCGACTGGGGATTGAACCCAAAACCATTTTGGTGTGTGGGATGATGCTCCAACTGTTATTGGTGGAAGTGGGGTTCTTGGGGTACTCCTAGAATAAGCATTTCCGGAGGTCCCATGGGAGCATGAGATGGGAGCATGAGATGGGAGCATGGTAGAAAGCTTTATTTCCACGGAATTACATCCCTGGGTTTCTGAAGACTGATTTCCCTGTGTCCAGTCACAGAAGTACAGCTGGGCTTTCAGGAAAGCTAGAAGCACAGCCAGTGTCCAGAGTTTCCATTCCATGTTGGAGCCGGGCCCAGTACAGCATCAGGCCAGCTGCAGGCCATTAGTCCATTGTGTGTGGGGTCCACATGGCTGTGGGCCACAGGGCAGAATGCAGGAGACCATGCCCCAAGCAACAAGAGTCCCAAGGGTCCTGAAAGCTCACAAGAGAGTGAACTTCTTTGTTTAGGGGATTAAATATCCCAAATTTCCGCTGCTTGCTGTGACCACGCCCATCTGACCAACCATCTTTGTCCCCAGGTGTGACTGACAGCAAGCAAGCACCTTCCCTATGTCATCCCACCTTTACTGGGCATGCGCCTATCTTCCCTTTGTCCAGTCCTCTTCCCCCAATGTCTTGCAGGGAACATGCCTATAATGTCTGGCCTTTCCTCTGCTCCTTTTAATAATTAGCTAATTAAAATAGTATCACAAACAACTGAGCCACTCGACCAGGGCTGGGTCAAAAATGTAAATGTAAAATATAAACATTTTAGAAGAAAACATAGGAAACCTTTGGGACCAAGGGATTGATTGGTAAGGACTTTTTAGACGTGACACTAAAGCATTATCCACAAAAGGAAAACAATAACTGGGGCTTCATCAAAATTAAAAATGTTCTGCAAAAGTTCTGTTAAGAGGAGTGAAAAGATAACCTATAGGCAGAGAAAAATATTTGCACTCCCCAAATATTACAAAGGCATGCATGTAGAATACATAAAGGCCTCTCCTAAATGCTCACTAAAAACACCCAATGTCAAATGGGCAGAAGACAGGAAGAGACATCCCAGCAGAGGACACCCAGATGGCAGGTGAGCACACACAAATGATGTGAACAGCAGCAGCCATGAGAGAAATGCAGAAGGAGAACATGATAATGCACCACTGTGAAAACAGCCAAAACATAAAGTGCTGACAATGCACAATGCTGGTGAGAAACTGAATCTTCATGCACCGAGGGTGGGAACGTAGAGCCGTGCAACTTCTCTGGGAAAGAGTTTGGCAGTTTCTTCAAAAATGAAACATACACCTCCCACACGACCCAGTCGTCACATTTTAGTACATTAATGCCAGAGACATGGAAACTCACGTTCACACAGTAACGTTACACAAATGGTCACAGAAGCTTTATTTATAACAGCCCCAGAGGAGAAACAGCAGCGGTGCCCTTCAGTAGGTGGACAGACAAGCTGTGGAGCAGCCACACTGTGGGACACTACTCAGCAGTAAAAGGAACCAACTGTGGATACGCCCAACAACCGGGATCGCTCTGGAGGGCGTTATGCAAAGTGAGATAAGCCAGACTCAGAAAGTCACATTCTGTCTGACTCCAGTTACCTGCTGTTCTCAAACTCACAACATTGTAGAGATGGAGACCGGATCAACGGAAGTCAGATGCTAGGGGATGGTGTCTGGAGGGAAGTGGTTGGAACTCTGAAGGGGAGCATGGGGGAGATCTCTGTGGTAATGGAACGGTTTTGTGCTTGATTGTGGTGGTGGTTACACAAATCTAAAATGTGGTAAAACATAGCAATAGAACTGCATGCACACCATGTACAATATCAGTTTTCTGGTTTTGATACTGTACTATAGTTTCTTAAAATATACCATTTGGGGAAATAAGGAAAGGGTACACAGCATCTCTCTGTCGTATCTTTTCAACTTCTTATGAATCTATAATTAGTTCAAATAAAAAGTTTTTTTTAAAATTAGCTTTCTAGCTCAAATTCAGAACACTCAAAATATTAGCAAGGGACTCATTCATTTGTGGTGGGAATACAAAGTGGTACAGTCACTTTGCAAGACACCGGTGGTTTCTTACAAAGATGTGCAGACCCTTACCATTGATCCAGCCACCACAGTCTCAAGGATTCACTCAAATGAGTTGAAAACTTTGTCGACACAAAACCCGGCACATAAATGCTTACAGCAGCCTCATTTACAATTACCAAGTCTTGAAGTAACAAAAATGTCATTCAATAGATGAATGGATAAATAAGCTGTGGTACATTCACACAATTAAGTATTATGCAGTGACAAAAAGAAATGAGTTTTAAGCTATGAAAAAACATGGAGAAACCTGAAATATGTATTGCTAAGTGAGAGGATTATCTCTCCCTGCACCACTTCTTCTCCTCACACTTTCTCACCTCTATTATCAGAGGCCAAGCCCTAGGTGTTGAGACCCATTCTACTGAAGATCCAGATGTTTCATTGCCTTGGAGGCTTAAGAACCAAAACCAAATTCTGAACTGGTTGCTCATTAGATATCTCCCAGCAAACCTTCCTCTAGAGTTTTCCAGATGAGGACTGGACCACAGAAACTGGATTGCTTACAGACCTCTGACTGAGACCACATCCTAATGAACCTGGGTATCAATTACAGAGGATGAAGGGGTCACACATTTCCCAGCCCCTGTGTAGAACTGGCTCAGACACCAAAAACTCCGCCTGGAATAGTTTATTGTACTTAGAAAAACCACAATCACAGTTTGAAATCCCAACAAGAAATATACAGCTGTTTTCATAGCAAAGAAAAGATCTTATGGGGCCTATTGCAGGGGCATTGCATGCTGATAGTAAAGAAGATAATGGGAAATGGAGGAAAACAGATATACAAAGGGGCAATGGACAGGGCAGCCGAACTAGATCCTGGAATATGGAGAGATCAAGGTGGCATCGCTACTCTTAGACTGACTTAGGGGTTGGAAAGTGCTGAAGAATGGTTGTCCTCACTGAGGTGAACACCTGGAGAAGTGCCAGGTTTGTACAGATATAAAGCAGAAATCTCTTCATTGATCTTCTCCCTAAGAAACTCCATTACCTGTAAGAGGACACACATAGTTTTTAAAGATGAATATTTGAGCACTTACCTGCAGATTCCTTCCCCTTCTCCCTTAATCCTTTGACTATGAAAAGTCTCTTAATATTCATCTGACCTCTAGTAAATACAACTTCTCCAACATGAACTGCATAGATGAGCAAACTATGCTTTACCTTCTCTTAGAACCCTGACACCACTTTTCAGATTGGAGGGGCAAAAACAATAAATCCACACTGACCCCCAAAGAGCCAAGCTGTGGAAATACTTTTTATCTGATGGCCCGCCTCAGAAAATGTAAGCCAGGAAGTGCCCAAATCTTGAAGCTAACTTTCCTAAACCACTGGACCTCGTATTCTAATGGTAAACAGTAGTCTTAGGTCTGGAGATAATTCCCAAGACTGAATGTTTATGTCAGGGGTAGGGACGATCCGGTTTGTGAGCTATATAAGGTCCACAAAATCATTTGGCCTGGCCCTGCCAAGGCATTAGGGGTGAGTTAATTAAATGTTTGACCAAATACAGCAGGCTAGCAGGCTAATTTTTCAGTTGATAATTTTGTATGGCCTGCAAATGATGTTATAAATATCCAAATGGCCAACCTTGAAGCTTTGGGATATCAGACAATGATTCTGTCCTAGCCAAGGTAAGTCAAGAGCTATGACTTTTCCCAACCTTTCCCTTAGGCATCACATGTCCTTTTCCCCACTCTGTTTCCATCCCTTGATGACCCCACACATGTCTTCCTTTGAACACACCAAACCCACCTGCAAGTGCCTCACAGCGGCCCTCGGCGTTCAGCAGCGTGGCCCTTGCGCATGCCCTTGATGATGAGGACGGTCCCAACAATGATGCCCACCAGACCCACAACCAGGCCCAGGCCACACACCACGTTCTCTGTTGTCTCTGGGAGCGGGGTTGGTGCTTCAAACTCTGGGGAAATAGAAAACAAAGTACAGAGGTAATGAATGTGGTCCTAAGTCAAAACAATGGTCATTAATCAACTAAAGAAGAGGAAGACACAATGATGCAGTAAGGGAATTACAAGTTAGAAATCGAGAAACGCTGGATAATGGGAGAAGACAAGACCAGGAATTACAACAGTTGTTATGAAATAGTTCGGTGACTCTGAGTCCCAAAGGAGCAGACACATGCATCACAGAAGGAAACACAAACAATAAAGGAGGTTGAAGGATGGTCCTTACCCCAGTGCTTGATAAGAGGCTCGTCCAAACCCCAGTGCTCCACCTGGCAGTCATAGAAGTCCTCATTTGAGGGCAGGAAGGGGAGATAGTAGAACTTGCGGAAAAGGTGGTCCTGCCTGGGCAGGAAGACTGTCTCTGACACCCCGGTTGTGACAGGTTTCCCATTTCGAAACCACGTGACGTTGACCACAGGTGGGGAGAACTTGTCAATGAAACAGATGAGGATGTTGGGCTCTCCCAGTTCCACAGGGTTGTTCGGGAACACAGTCAACTCTGGAGGTACTGGGGGACACGTGACAGAAGTTAGCCTTCCTTGCTTAGGCTGGGCCCCTCCCTCTCTCTCTAAAACTGAAAAGAAGTTATTGTGCCCTGAGAATCTTTGCCACGGACTCAGATACCCATCTCTGACACGTTCACCCATAAACTGTAACCACTATTGAGGTAGAAGGTAGCCAAGGACTTCATTCCTGGCTTCCCAAGCATAAATGCAGGGCAATAACTTTTTGAATGACAGTGGATGGCAGACAAGATGTGAGGAAATGACCAGGAAATGGAAAGCCCCATGAAGTAGTTGGGCCTGTAGCATGAGAATTTAGGGCTTGATGTGGCAAGGTGAGGCCCCCAGAAGGGAAAGTCATTCACAATAATACAACAAAAAGAGCTGAAGCATCTATTTAAAAGCTATGATTCCCACATCTAGGAGTGCAGCAGGGAGAGGTACCGTTGGAGTTCGGGGTGTTATTGGAGCGCTTTATCATAGTTTCCAGGTTGGCTTTGTCCACAGCGATATTGGCCAATGCACCCTGAGCCTCAAAGCTGGCAAATTGACCAAATTCTTTAAGCCGCCACACCGTCTCCTTCTTTTGCATATCCACGTGGAAAATCTCATCACCGTCAAAGTCAAACATAAACTCGCCTGACTCATCAGGTTTCATGTAGAACTCGGCCTGGATGATCACATGATCCTCTGAAAAGGCGGAAAAGGGAGTTAGGGTTGGAACAAGCCGAGAGAGATGAGACACACATGTGGACAGAGGGGGTGAAAGGGGTAGGCCAAGAGGAGGGAAGAAGTGATGGAGAGCAGGGATGAATGGGAAGATGAGGCCTGGGTGAAGCATTTCTGTGTTGAACAGAGATTGGAGGGAGAAGAGAGGGTGGATGGAAGGAAATGGATTGAAAAGCCTGAGTCTTGTGAAGCTGTGGCTTGCCTCCAGGTCACTAGCTGAGGAATGATCCCCCCAACACTGTAGAAATCCAGCAGCAGCTCCTAAAAGGTTGGGTTCTGAACTCTGAAATCAAATTAAATTTTGAATTCTTATTCAGCTACTTATTTACCTAGTGATCATGAGCAGATTATTTCACCTCCTTACGTGTAATTTTAAAATTATTTTCTTTTATGGTTTTGCTTCTTCTATGGGTTTGTTTTTAATTTAAATCAGACAAGTTAAGTAATTTCTTAGTACATCATCAGTCCTATAACAAGAACTTTAGGGTCAGAAACTGGTTTGTAATTAGGGACTACACCCATGGAAAATAACACTGGGGCCTGAGGTACCTGGGAAATTAAGATTGAGACCTTTTAGAGCACCCACTTTCCTGGATCTGCACCCACACCATGGGTACTCTGAGGGAAGAACTCTATTTGGCAATGAACCCTTATGTCTCAAAGATCCTTATATTGAGACTGTCATTATGTGGTCTATTCTATATAGTTGATATTGAGCCTAATTTATACCAAGGGCATAATCAATTTGAAGTAAGAAAGTTAAAATTGGAGAGTATGCAGCCTCCAGGTTGTGTGTAGAGGAGAGGGGGATTTTAAAGTCTGACTGTGTATAGGTAAAGCCAGGGATTTGTTTAGCATTTGCAGCTATGAATTCACGTGTACACACACACACACACACACACACACACGCACACACACACATTCTAGTTGCCTCTTCCCAACCCAAGGGAAGAGCCTCTCTCTTTCCAGATATGTATCCCCATGTATGGCTCTTTCTGGGCAATAGAAACCTACAGTTGCCATCATGGATATTGGAGCTGGGCTATTTCTTTATAACAGTGCCTGCCACCCTCTGCAGTGGTCGCCTGAGTGAAAGGTATTTCTTCTCAATACACCTTCACTACAGCACAATGTCCGCTCAGGAGATGGCAGAGAACATCGGCTCTTCACTTCTTTACTCATTTTTCTACTCTCTTGGGAAAGCCACTAAGTAGCAGTGATCAAAGATCATTGTAAGATCCAGTAAGGAGGGCCTGTCACTGTCCCGGGGGCAGTAAATTAAATGCAGCTCACATCGGCACACCTGTCCTCCCCTTCCCTTGGGAAGACTGTTACTTTTCGGTGACTTTCCTTTCTAGTGATCTTCCCCAAAATGTCATTGCTCAAAATATCCTGACAGGATCCACATGCCAAAAAACAACTACCAGGTGTCCAGCTAAGAACCTCTCACATTTTCTCATTTAATCCTCACAATATTGTGTGAGGTTTTCAATTTTACTAATTATCTACAAAGAGAAATTAAAGCCTCGAGAGGCAGCTTGCTAGTGCCTTCCAGACAAGATTTCTTCCTCGAGTTTGCCTTACCTCAAAGAAATTTACAGCTCAGGTTTGCTCGGCTAAGCTAAATTTGACTGGCTTCAAATTGTGGTGAGAAGAGAACTCCTCCAGCTTCAACTCATTACACTTTCAGATTTAGACCCACAGAAGACCTATAAAATGTCTCTTTCACTTCAAATAGCGTCTTTCCCACAATTCACAATGCTCTCGGAGCTTGTTCTCCCCAGTTATGATTCTCTCAGCACTTACCTTTGATGGCCCATGACTCCTGAAGGCACACCAGGACCACTGTGATGAAAAATCCCAACACTGGGCCTCTAATTATGGCCATTTTCTTCTTGGGTGCTTTGATGGGGGTCAGCAGAGCTCAAGAGTGGAGCTGAATAGATAGGAATAAAACAGGGGAATGTAGTGTCAAATAGTGTCGGATTGATTAAAATTCAAATCAGTTGAGCTGCAGCCAATCAGCACAGTGTTTTAAGATGACACATCTGTTGCTAAGGAAAGGACTTTTGTAAAGGGTCTGGGAAAGGAGATAGATTAAAAGTTAAAGTTCTTAAACAAATGAACAGAAAACAACAAAAAATAAGTTTTTGAGAACGTTAGGCAATCACTCACACTTTTCCATCCCAATCCAAGTTCTAGAAAGGGATATACCTGAAGCACATAGTGAGAATATAATCAATAAAAAACCTAAAGTGAGAGTTAGTGGCAGATCACGCATCTGTGCTGTGACAGCTAGGGAGCTTTTAAGATACCACAAATCATCTAAAAAGAAGGTAAATTATAAGGCTATGGAGAATCCCCAAATCTTGTGGAGGACAGCTTCACTTAAGGAGCTGCTTCTTCTTTTGTTGTTGTTGTTGTTATTCCTTACTGGAGGATATTTTTCCATTGATTTTTAGGGAGAGTGGAAAAGAGAGGGAAAGACAGAGGGAAACATCTATGCAAGAGAAACACATTGAGTGGTTGTCTCCTGCACAAGCCCCGACCAGGGCCTGGTCCAGGGAGGAGCCTGTAACCAAGGTAGGTGTCGTGCCCTTGACCAGAATCGAACCCGGGGTCCTTTGGTTTTCAGGTCAACACTCTATCCACTGAGCCACACTGGCTAGGGCTAAAGGAGCTTCTTATTGCTTCAGGCTTCTCCTTCAGTGTCCTAGACTCCAAGATGGCCAGCTCTTTAAGAGTTAGGATCCCTGGCACTGTACTATCCTTAGGGAACTCTGAAAAAGAAACTGAGTTTCAACACTCCCCAAAATGGAGGGGGGGGGGAGTGGAAATGGATAATGGTTGCTGAAAACAGTGAACTATTAAGGGGCTATGTTTTACCAATGCCTACCATCTTACCGATGACCAGAGATGGAGTAGACTGTGGGGGACACCCCTCTCTTGAGGACTTGGGCCGGGGAGTAGGCTGAAGCAGATTGGGCAGAGCTAACGTTACTGGGAGTGATGGGGAAGAGCTGCAGGAGGGCTTTGCCATTACTTCCTCATGTCATAAGGTTATGAAGTTCTGATCCAAAGACTCAATTTGATGTTTACGATTGAGAATACTGAAAGTCAAGACACACTGACCTTCATGTTTTTAAAAACATAGTACAATACTAAAGAAAATGAAACTACATGTAGAAAGGGCTGGAACCCAGAGGCCTTCAGTGAAGAGAGACCTGTAGATGAGGCAGCCCGTCAGATGGTGAGCTCACTGTTTAATATCAGTTATGATACATGTGCTCAGGTTGGACTGTCCACTTCTGCTGAGGCCTTACCCTGCCCTGCAGCTGCCTCACAAGTCATGGGGGCAACCACTCCATACACACGGATGGTCTGATCACATCCAAGAACTTTGATGTTCTCTGACACTGACTTCTAGGTCACTTGGGGAGACCACAGCACAGCTCTGTCCTGCAACTGTTAAGGACTACACTTCCTGGAGGCGGAGGAATGGGCCCGAGGAGAGCTGCCCAGTGTCCGACTGCTGAGAGCTGATCCTGTGATTCAGGCTTTGCCATCTCCTCTTTTGGAGGGAAAACCAACTGTAATTTTTCTGTGTCTGCCCTTTGCTGCCCTCATGCCTCATTCTTCTCCGTAGCTCAATAAATAAATGGTCATCTAGAGACATCTTACAGAAAAACATTTTACAAGTCAGAATAGCACCTTCAACTCGAGGTGTTGCTCGGCAACTTATGATACTGCTCAGTCTAAAGCACTGATTGGTTCTCCTCCTGAGATTACTAAATCTGGGAGATTTTGCAAAAGACTTTCGGTTCCCTCTCTCTGTGATGGTGGAGAAGTTTCTATCTGGACACCACTCAGGGTTCCCTGTCGCCTCCGAGTGATTGAGGAAGTTTCTGAGGCTCCTGAGGTGCATGGATGGTGAGGAGCCCCTGTACTCAGAGTTCAGTCAGGAAATAGAAACCCCACAGACACTCCCACAGGACGTTTGCTACAGCTCTGCCCTATTTCAGGAAGTTTACCTTCACACTGCTAGGTGTTCTGAGGAGCACAGCCAGCACAGACCCCAAATGCTGAGAGGTCAGAGGTCAGAGGCCTGTGGAAGCCACTGCGGACATCTAGCTCCTAGAGAGCCCCAAGGGAAGGAATGTTCCTGGAACCAGGCGTCTTGCCAAGACTCCTGTCTGGGAAGCCTTTGTGTCCACGCATGAGAAGGCCTCAGCCCAGCTGCTACCTTCAAACCTCACAGCAGCGTATCCACTGAAACCTGGGGCAAGGAGGGCCCAAGAAATGCCGTGTCCTAAATCTGTTTCCTATAGCACAGGCAAGACCATAGAGATGAATGAGAATTTTAAAAAAAGACTAAATGCAAATACTATAGCCACCGTAGCTCACTCTGGCTCCCCCCACAGCACTAAACCTAGAATCCGAGAAAATATGATGTGGGTTACAGGTTAGGCCTGAGAAATGACAGTTTCACATGGGACCAGGTCAAGTTTGGGGCCTTCATGCTTGTGTGGCTGGAATTCTGAGAACCTGCAGCCCCTTCTTTTTGCTCCCTGCCCTGCCCTTTCCCCTCCAGCCCTAAGAATCTTGCTGCTTCTCCTGCCGAGGCACCCGGAGGAGCTGCGGGGTTTGATCTGGGCATTCCTTTCCCAAATCCCCACGTAGGACTTTCCTTGTTCTGTATCTTCTCTCCTCCAATCCTGACAGGAGGCAGAAGCTAGTCAGCTGAAATGAGACTCTAGCAGATTTCAACGAATGTGCTGGTGTGGGGGGTTAATGGGCCTTCCTAGCGTGTCCTGTATGGGTAAGGGCCGCACGGTGTTTGGGCTCACCTCCAGCTGCGATAATGACAGCTTGAGAGTCTGATTCATCCTCTCTTCACCTCCACCTGAAACCCAGCACTTTGAGGGCCCGAGTTCCCTCTGCACAGGCCCCAGGGGCTAACATTGCCCTTCTTTGCTTGGGTAGTTTTTGTACATATACATATACATATATACATATATTTACACATGTTTATATATACAAACACAAACACACACTTTTATGTTTGTGTTTGGAAACTATGAATCACATCTCACAGAACCTGTCCACCAGCCCATCACAGGTTCCGTCACTACAACCTGAGCACCAAGAGGCACAAGCTTAGCTTCCCAACCCGAGACTGTGAAGGAGAAGATTAACTTGAAAAATCGCTGAAGGAGCCTAAGAACTACTTTCAGCTTCCTTTGTCATCATGCCACTCAGAGGCCAGCACGAATCCTAGGGACAAAGGGCATGCCCTGCAAAGCTGCTTTTATCTTTTGAAAACGCGCCTGCCCTCACCGGGGAGTCTTCCTTTCAACTCTCCCACGACTAGGGAATGACTTTAGTCACTGTTCATGGAAGGCACATCCAGAAACCGCACCCTTAACTGTGGCGCTCTATCAGGAGGCCTACACTGCCGGGTCTCATCCGGGTCGGAATGCTTTGGTGGAATACAGATGGGTTTCATAAGTACACCTATGAGTGTGTGGTACTCGGAGAAGGAGAACTGGAAAAGTCTATTTCAATCAATCAAATTATATACTTTTTATTTACTCATCAATTTTTGAATTAAATGCTATTTGATCATACTCTATTTTTAAGATATTGTTTTGTTGTATTTTAGAAAACCTGGAGCATACAAATGTAACTGGTGGGCTGGATACGCACTTAATGAGATTTTTGATTGAGCTGAAATTCGTGTGTCTGCTATTGCCCCTTTCCAGATTCTCATTAGGAGAGCTAGTTCCCTGTCATTGCACAGGAATTGCAGCATACCACGGGGAGTATGCTCAATTTTAATTAACAGAATATCCTCTAATTCCTTTCACTTGCACAAATATATCTTAATTCAGCAACTAGGCTATTTAGTTCTGTGTAACAAAAGCCCCAGTTTAATTGAAGATGAATAATTTCTCCCCCTTGCTGGAGAGTTTTGGAGGCAGGAATGAGTTGGGTGTTCCTTCTTCCACATGTTCCAGCTGGGGTGGGTGCAGTGAGAGGGAGGGAGAAGAAAAGGCGGGCGATGTCCGTGGGAATAAAATGTGTGTGTGCTCCGGGCCAGCTGGTGCTCAAAGCAGAGTTTTCCTCTTGGGTGAGCTTTTGTAGGCTCTTCAGATTCCCTCGGGGCCTAAACCTGGGGTGTAGGAAACACTAAAATATCATTTGTGCCCACAAACTGTAGGAGTGTAGAGCATTTCAACACAACCACCCTTTCCAGATCTGCCACCCTGCCTCTAGGTCACCTGATGGGCATCAGGAGCAAATTTCATTGTTTGCAACCACCCAACTGTATGGCAGCTAAAGCAAACTCGTGGGTGCCCTAGAAATAATTTCACTAAGTTCCAGGCAAGTAAGTTAGTCTCTTTCCCACATGCGTTGGGGGGTAGAGGAAGAATTAAAAGTAAAGAGCAGATCTATCCAAAGATACCACAAACCTGCCCTCCTATACTTTCTGAACACCCTTTAGTCAGTGGAGAGAGAATAATGAACTTTTTCCCATTTGTAAATTCTGCAAAAGATGTAAGTCCACAGACGTATCTGTATTAATGGCCCCTTAGGTGAACTGAGGAAAGAAGATACACATTAGACAAGCATTACATGTTAAGAAGTATAAATCACATTATATTACAGTGAAAGAATGAACATAGAGCTAGCACTGTGAGCTGTTTCTTAATCCAGTTTCCTCCAAGGTAATAGAGAGGCTTAAGCTATAACCTGGTTTTCTTAGAGTAAGCATTACACAAGGTCTTTGTTAAGGAATAAATCTGAGTTTCTTTCCAACCATTTTAAAGTTACCTGTGCTTTGTTCCAAGAGTAGAATTGGTATTTGAGGCATCAACTCATTGTTTCTATCAAAGCATTCAGCATTACAGTGACGTTCTTCCAAGTTACTAAAGACATCTACTCTGTGGGGTAGAGGCCACATAAAACTGCTCAGTGTTGAAGATCATTCTTTCAGAGGAAAGTAGTAGGCTTTAAAAAAGTATGTTTCTATTGATTTCAGAGAGAGGAAGGGAGAGGGAGAGAGACAGAAACATCAATAATGCGAGAGGATCATAGATCATCTGCCTCCTGCCTGCCCTCCTACCGGGGATCAAGCCTGCAACTGGGGATGTGCCCTGACCAAGAATCGAACCATGATCTCCTGGTTCATGGGTCGATGTTCAACCACTGAGCAACACTGGATGGCAGACCTTTCCTTTAGTCAGGAGGACTGTAGGGGCTGGAGTCTGAAGAACTGACCATGTCCAGATCCCAGTGCAGTGGTCTCTGCCAGCACTCCCTGGATCTATGCAGCATGTCTGAAATGTTTATCCACTGAGCGAGAGCTCTGCTCATTTCCGAAGATTATTAAAAATGTCTATACAGCCCTCTTTTACATTGACTCTGTACTAGTGGGTATAATTGAGGGTGAGAAACTGACAACTTGAAGATGGTTTATTTAATGTATTTGTTTAGTAATCAGGGCCAAGGAGCTGGGTGCTAAACATACAAACCACACGTAGTAGAGAAGCTAAAACAAGAAGCATGCGGATGAGAAGAAATGTGAAGGATAAATCACTAGACCCACTAGCTGACTGGCTTAGGATGAGGAAAGTGGTGGAAAACAGATTTAAAAGTTCTTAAATAGTTAAGGTTGTAAGTCTGCATGTCCTGAATGAAGATGTGTACAAAGACACGGAGGTCAGGGGCTCTTGTCCCAGGGACTCACAGCACGGGGCCAGCGCAGGAGTAGGAGGGAGGTTTGTTGCATGGTTATAGCAGAACGGGAGCACAAGTGGAAGAACACCATCTAGAGAGCTGATAGGGTAATGCATGAGGAGTGGTCAGGGCAATAGGATGTTTCGGGAAAACCAAGAGGGATGATAGAGAATAACAATGTATTTGGGATTTCTGGGGTGGCTTTTGAATAGGCCAGGGGTTTGTAATTAGTTTTACTGAAATTCTTATTTTTGGTGCATTCATTCTCCCTCACCAATTAAAAATACTGCTAATAGCAGATATCACATTAAATCTTACTATTTAGCTTGCTAGATAATAATTGTATTTCCTTATTCTGAGAAACCTGAATTTAAAAGAATTCTAGTCCTTTGGTCAAGGGTTGAAAGTGGAAACAGTGGTATTCTAAACCTAGTCTCTAACTCTGTGGCAGTAACATGTGGAGTCCAAGAATGAGTCCATTCCAAACACTAAAACCCCTTCAACCATAAGTCAGCCTCAGGCAGGGCTGACAGTTGTCTTATTAAATGTGCTTATCGGTAAACATTTCAAAGGTTCTCAGGAGCCATCTCTTTCCTGGTTTTTCTAACACATAGTAAAAGTGGGACTAGGTTTCCCTCTTCTGGTTAATAGTATTGAATTCTTTTTCATATATTTATTTCTAGTTTTATTTTTTCAGGTACAGTTGACATACAGTATTATATTGGTTTCAGGTGTACAATATAATGATTAGACATTTATATATCTCATGAAGTGATCACCCCGATAGTCTAGCAGCCACCTGACACCATACATAGTTATTACAGTGTTATTGACTATATTCCCTATGTTGTACTTTACATCTTGTGAGTATTTTTGTAACTGCCAATTGTACTTCTTAATCCCTTCACCATATTCACCCAGCTCCCATCCCCCTCCCATCTGGTAACCACCAATTTGTTCTCTGTATCTATGACTTTGTTTCTGTTTTCTTTGTCAATACATTATTTTGTTTATATTCCACATGTAAGTGAAATCATATGGTATTTGTCTCTCTCTGATTTTTTACCTTAGCATAATATCCTTTGGGTTTATCCATGTTGTTAGGAATGTCAACATTTTATTTTTTATGGCTGAGTAATATTCCATTGTATATATCTACCACGTCACCTTTATCCATTCATCTATCAGTGGGCACTTAGTTTGCTTCCATATCTTGGCTATTATAAATATTATTATAAATATAATGCTGCAGTGAATATAGGGGTGCATATATATTTTTGAAGTAGTGTTTTGAATTTATTTGGATAAATACCCAGAAGTGAAATTGCTGGGTTATATGGTAGTTCTATTTTTAATTTTTTGAGGAGCCTCCATACTGTTTTCCATAGTGGCTGCACCAATTTACAATCCCACCAAGAGTGCACAAGAGTTCCCTTTACTCCACATCCTTACCCACAATTGTTTGTTGATTTATTAATAACAGCCATTCTGATGGGTGTGAGGTGATATCTCAATGTGGTTTTTACTTGCATTTACTTGATGATTAGTGATATTAAGCATCTTCTCATATGTCTGCTGGCCATCTGTATGTCCTCTTTGGAGAAATGTCTGTTCAGGTCCTATGGTAATTTTTAAATTACATTATTTATCTTTTGGTGTTAAATTGTATGAATTTCTTATATATTTTGAATATTGACCCCTTATCAAATGGATCATTGGCGATTTCTTTTCCAGTAGGTTGTCTTTTCCTTTTGAAGATGGTTTCATTTGCTGTGCACAATATTTTCAGTTTGATGTAATCTCATTTTTCTTTTGTTTCCCTTGCCTAGAGAGACATAGCCAAAAAAAATATTGCTAAGGGTTTACTGCCTATGTTTTCTTCTAGGAGTTTTATGGTTTCAGGTCTGAAATTTAAGTCTTTATCCCATTATGAGTTTACTTTTGTATATGGTGTAAGAACATATTTTAGTTTCTTTTTTGCATGTATCTATCCATTTTTTCCAACACCATTTATTGAATAGACTTTCTTTATTCCATTGTATATTCTTGCTTCCACTGTCATAGATTAATTAACCATATAGGCATAGGACTATTTCTGCACCCTCTATTCTGTTCCATTGATCTACGTGTCTGTTTTTATGCTAGTACCACACTGTTTTGATTGCCTGATAGTAAAGTTTTATATCAGGTAGCATGATACTTCCAACTATGTTATTTTTTTCTTCAAGATTGATTTGGCTATTTGGGGTTCCATATAAATTTTAGGATTATTTGTAGTCCTGTGAAAAAATGCCATTGGTGTGTTGTTAGGGATGGCACTGTATCTTTTTTTTCCCCTCTCTTCTATATCTTACTAGGGGCCCAGTGCATGAATTCGTGCACCTTGAAAGGAACTGTGGGCTGCAAGGCTGCGGTGGGCACAGGGGCAGGTCTTAGCCCATCCTCTGAGCCCTTGCCCAGCCCCTCCCACCACGGCACCTGTTCCTGTCTGCCGGCAGCCCCACTCCCGGCACCACCACTCCCAAGCACTGATAGCACTGGCCCTGCTCGCACCCACTGATGGCGTGGAGCGAACGGGTTTGGCGCCAGCAGCAGGTGTGAGCAGGGCCAGCACTGGCAGTGGGTGTGAGAGGCGGCTGCTGGCCCCAACCACCCCTCAGGAGCAGGGGGAGGTGGAGAAGCCCTGAGGGGCGATCAGGGTTGGCAGCCGCTGCTTGCACCTGCCGATGGTGCTGAGAAATTGGGCAGGCACCAGGAGCCAGCAGCGGGTTTGAGCAGGGCTGGTGCCAGCAGCAGGTGTAAGCACCAGGCAGGACTGTGGCACATGGGAGCAAAGAATTTTCAGTAACCACCAGAGGCTCGCCCCAATGACAGCTACCAGTGCCATGCCTTGGTCTGGCACCCCCGCTCACCTGCTCCACCATCCTGCTGAGGCCGATGCCCGCCATGTTCCGTGTGCGCCCCCTGGTGGTCAGCACATGTCACAGCGAACAGTTGTTCAGTTGTTCCACCGTTTGGTCTATTTGCATATTAGTCTTTTATTATATAGGATAGTTGTCTGAGTACAGGTCTTATACTTCTTTGGTTAAATTTATTTCTTTGTCTTTTATTTTTTTGATGGACCTTAAGTAAAATTATTTTTTCAATTTCTCTTCCTAATAGTTTATTATTGGTACAATAAAATATAACTGATTTCTGAATATTAGTTTTGTATCATGCTATTTCACTAAATTAATTTATCAGTCTAATAGTTTTTTGCTGAAATCTTAGGATGATTTAAAAATATATATTATTTATTTATTTATTTTTATTTTTATTTTTTTACAGAGAGCAAGGGAGAGAAATAGAGAGTTAGAAACATCAATGATGAGAGAGAAGCATTGACCAGAGGCCTCCTGTATGCCCCCTACTGGGGATCAAGCCTGCAACCAAGATACATGCCCTTGACTGGAATCAAACTCAGGACCCTTCAGTCTGAGGGCTGACACTCTATCCACTGAGCCAAACCAGTTAGGGCCTTAAGGTGATTTTCACATAGTATTATGTTATCTGTAAATAATTGCAGTTATACTTCTTTCCAATTTGAATGACTTTTTTTCCTTGTCTGCTTAGTGTGGCTAGGACTTCAAATAGTATGTTGAATAAAAGTGGTCAAAATGGACATTCTTGCGTTTTATTTTCTGATCTTAAAGAAAAAGATTTCAGCTTTTCACTGTTGAGTATAGTGTTAAGCTATGAGTTTGTCACTCCGGAACTTGCTCACCTAGGGAGGCCAGTCACCCTCTGTCTGACTCTCACACACCCTAAGACAACCCAGAGCCAGGTACCAGGCAACCAGCCACGGCCTCCACAGCCCCAACCCACTGGGATTATTCAAACTAGCCACTCTGAGCTGCTTCCTCTGCCCTCCCTTGCACCCCGTGGAAACCCCATAAAGACTGGCCTGGGCTCTCCCCGCAGTCCCACTTCTGCTCTGACCCAAACCTCCTCCTGCTTCCTCTGAGGCTGTGTGCAGTGTGCAGGCCCCTTCTCTCCAGAAAGGGAAGTAATGGCATTCACCTCTCCCGGTAGGAGCCTCAATCACCTCCGCGGGTTAAAGTCCCGCAGGTACAAGTGCAGTGATTTGCGCAGTGAGCAGGGTGACTCAGCGTGACAGAGGTCATGAAGGTGTGGCTCTGGGGGTGGGAGTAGTGCCCTGATAAGAAGAGAAGTCCACACTAGAGCTCACTCTCTCTGCCAAGGGAGGCACAGCCGGAAGGTGGTCATTGGAGGTGAGCAGCGGGCTCTCACCAAGACCCCCCAGGCTGGTACCTCAGTCTGGGCTTCCCAGCCTTCAGAACTGTGGGAAATAAATGTGTTATTTACACCCCCAAGTCCATGATGTTTTGTTACAGCAGCTGCCTGAGAAGACAAAGAACTACTTTGATCCATGCCCCCAGGACTGCCGAGGAGCTTCTCAGCTTGAGATTGCAGACCACCAGGCCCAGGTGCCTGGGCTTTCTTAGTGCCACTGCCTACTGACACATGAAGAGTCTCCACTGTAAAATCAAATTTTCACAAACAATGACTTTTAACGATAAAAAGCTGAGGTCATGATTGCTCTCCTAAATGTAGACCCCAGGACCCTGAGGTGATTGGGACACCCTAGGACAGGAGCCACTGACCATGAGGAGTTTGTAAGGTAAACATTCAAAGGAAAACAAAACAAAACAAATGAATAAACAAAAATACACACACACAAAAAGACCCCAAATAATCAGGGACAGACAGGAGAGAGAAAAAAAGAAGAGGAAAAGGTTAGCTGTCTAGAGATATGAACCATTCTAAAAGATTTTGTTTAAGAGAAAAAAGGAGGCATGACCTGGAGGGGGGCGGGGGCAGTAGGGACTGGTTATGATGCAGGCAGGTGCCTAGAGTACCAGGTCCCTCTTCCTCTTTTCCTTGTATTAGCCAGAGCCTAAGACCTGCACTTCAGGAGAAAAAACCTAAGCAAAAATAATAATAATAATAATAATAATAATAATAATAATAATAATAAAACAAGATACATGAGGAGGAAATCAAAGGTAAATAAATTACATATATTTGGTAAAGTTCCATCATTTAATACAATTGAAAATTTATGCACAAATATATATTTGTGCATTGAGCATCTGCCCCCTGGTGATCAGTATGCATCATAGCAACCAGTAGTTCCACAGTTTGGCCAATTTGCATATTAGCCTTTTATTATATAGGATAGGATAAACTTGCTTCATTAGACCTGCTTTCTGATTTAGGTAAACTTTTTTCAACCCATCGAAGCACCCCTTTGTTCTCCCTGCGTGATCTACAATAATAATCTGCTTCGTGTTGATATTTACTGCCATGTTGCTGACAATTACCTGAAAGAGAAGTTGGGGTGCTTCACTGGGCTGGATAAAGTTTAGCTAAATCAGAAAGCATGTCTAATTAAGTAAGTTTATTCTATATCTATAAAAGGCTAAGCTGACTCACACATGCGCAATACATATAAAGCTCTTGCTAGTGCCAATCACAAGCGTGTGTTTCAATCTGTCTTTACCCATTGTGAATTTGGTTGACACTTCTATTATTGAGAAAGGGCAAATAGCAATATTAAAATATTTCTCCTAATTGATTTCCTTTCAATGTGCACAAATCCATGCACTGGGACACTAGTAGTAATATAGTCCCCTGTAAATTAAAACAGGGCCTTCTAGGATTAAACTTATTATATCAAACCTAATTAATAAAAGGAATGATTATCCCCACTGCTTCTCCTTTGATAGACAATTTCACTTGTTCATAAACTTGCAAAAAATAAAGTGTGCCTCACAGTGGATGACTGCAGCTTTAATGCTGGAGTTCCCCCATTGAGGCCTCAGATTCAGCCCTGAATGTTAACACCCAGTTAACAACCAGCAGCATTTTGCTGTAATAAACTTGGCTAATGTGTTCTTTTTAGTGCCTGTTTCAATAGCCTCCCAGCTGCAAGTTGGACTCCCTCAGAAGGGTCACAGCACACCTCCTCTGGGCTGCAGGTGGGTGGGCACCTGGGCAGCTTCACCATGGTGCATGGTCTTTGCAGCAAGATCTTAACTGCATCACTTTTTTCCAGGGCCCAGGTGTGACATTGCATAACATTCTCCTCCAAATAAACTCACTTGACACTGTCACAGGGCACAGCATCCAGCGTCTTTTCTGTTATTTGGGTTCTGGTGACGACATTTTCTTCATTCGCAGACTTGACTTCCAGGTGTAAGTCAGCTCCTGTTAGTGCCGCAGAGACTCCTGCACTGAAGGACATTGGCAACCTCTTCTCAAGCTGCCCGAGGGCTTCCGGTGCCAGAGGCTGCCCTCGTTGGCCTCCCGATATACAGCATTGAAACAACAGACAGCCGGCTGTATACCAGACTCCCTGGAAAATACAGGCCTGTGACCCTCTGTACTCAGCTGCCCCTTATGCTCACGGAAACGACAAGTTTGGTCCAGCCACCACGTCCTTCTTAAGACAGGATCGAGCCAGAGCTGGGCCCTCAGGTGTATCCCACCTACAGGAAAGGGTGGCTTACTCTGTCCTCAGTCCCTTGCCAGATGTCATGATGCCAGAGGTCGCCCCATCCCAGGCCCCTTGGACACCTGGGAAGCCCTTGAACTGAGTGAACAGCAGTGAGCGTTCATGAACGATATGAATGGCACTGCCGACCATCAGACACGACGGAGGTCCCTGGAATATGGCTGATCTCCAGCCCTCGGCCCTCGGCCGGACGCCCTTAAGGGATGGGGCCCAGGGAGCATCGCACTTGGCCAGAGTTTAGGCAGTCATATCAGCGCCGGGTGGATACCCCGGCCAACAAATGGCGCCATCTTCACATTTATTACAAACTGTTGGGTCCTTGTCTGAAAATTGGGAAGAACCCTGAGAACCTCTTGTTTCACAGATACCCAAAATATAAATCAAAATCACACATCTCTCCACATTACTAAGACCACGTCCTAAGGCACCCCAAACACTCCTCATTCCCTTCAGAGTAACTGGCAATAACCAAGACACTCGTGCCATTTTCCAAAACACATAATCTGGGGCTCTTGGGAAAGGCATTCAATGGACCGTTCATGTCCCTGAGAGGCCCCCGTCGCCAGTTTAATTGAGAGACATAATGGTCTGCTCAGGCAACTCCCTTTCAAATTCTAGGCCAACAAATACATCCCTAAATGAGTCTGGGTCTTGCCCATCTTTATAAATTGTTGATCTTGCCTCACCCACGGGGGCTGGCAGCCAGACGGAGGATGCAGGCTTCCCTGGGACCCATCAGCCATAGGCTGTTCCCTGGGCCAGGTGACTGCTCCTCAGATTGAGGAGCCATTTAAGTCCAAATTCCACCCAAACCCGAAAACCTGGCAAGTGCAGCAGTTGGTGATTGTTGATCCTATTACTGGGTCAGTGGTTTAAAATCCAGAGGCCCAAACCCTCCAAATGAGCCATTGTTTCAATAAACATGGCAAATGCCCCACATCTTCTCAAGTGTGTACGCACATAAAAAGAGTAGCCCAAGCCCCGCTCCCAGACTACATCACCCTGGCTCCTCAGCGCCCTCCTGGAGAAGACATCACCTCAGGGCAGATCGGCAAGTCCAAGACCCACTGCCATGAAGATAACTTCACCCCAGACATGCAAACCTTCGCCCTAGCAATGCCCACAAACTGCCTCTCTTAAGGCAAAGTCAGACAAAGGACAATTTTGCTTTTCCCGATTTGAAAGTAGAGATTCCATTATGTTTCTCAGCCTGCTGCCGGCTTAATCCGTAATCCTACCTGTGACTTTCTAAAATGGAGATTGTTCATTTCCCCAGGGGGCACCTGCCTCATATCAGTCAACCTCTCACCCTGACCCTTACAGAGAGGGCCACTCACTGCCCACTACCTTCTCCTGCTAACTGCCTGCAGTTTGTCACCACTACCTTTCACCTTACACCTGACCATGACCACACTACAGCCACTTCTCCCTCTTGGTTACACACAAATGCCACTAATGTTTACATAGATTTACCAGTTCATATTCTCCAATAACATGCCTGCTGGGCCTGCCACCCTGACCTCAGCATACTTCTAACATTTGCAACGCCACCAAAATATAGCTAAAGACTCTAAACAATTTCAAATATTTTCTTGGCTAATGCCACGTAAATAGAAAACCTAGTTATAGGCTGGCCAACAAGGTCTCCTTATACCTCTGCTTGCATTTCTCCTTTCTCCTTTCGTAATGAAATGTTGTCTGTGCTTTTTGGTTCAGCTTATACCCTACACCCTAAAAGTCACCCCAAAGTTTCCTCACACGATGCCAGGTAGCCGCAGAGCAAATGAAACGTGCTGCCCGAGGTTACTGCTGGTCCCGCCGTGCTACGCAAGCCCACATCCTGGGGCGGGAGCCCCTTCCAGAAGCAAATCGGCTGCTGTTTTCACCTGCTTCCTGATCCGATGTGAATGCCTCTGGTTGCAGGGACTCGGAAACAGCAGTGTCCAGATCCAGCCCCGTGGGATGCAGAGCCCAGACACGAGGGAAACGCATGCAGTGACAAAGGACAGTATCTTCAGTTCACAATTTTTTGAATAATTGCTCACAAATATATTACCCTTTTATAATTCTTTCTCACAAATTTTATTTTTGTGTGTGTTGTCCATTATTTAATGGATTTTTAATTATTTTAATTACTTTGATTAATTGTGTGGATGAAAAAGGTACTATGTAATAAATCTGGAAAGCTCAGTGGCCTGAAGTAGCCTCACAGGGTGATGTGATCATGAATTCCTAACTGAGCAGGTCCTGGTGGGGAGTCATACCCGAGGCTCATCTTCACCATAAGCAAGCCCTGCCCATTGCATTGTGCATCTAGGTTAACACGCCTTTTTATTTTTAATTTATTTTTGACACAATTACAGATGTCCCCCATTCCCTGCCCCCCCTGGCCCACCTCCCCCCAGCCCCAGCCCACTCCTCCCCAGCCCTCACCACACTGTTGTCTGTGTGTCTGTGTGTCTGTGGGCCGTGCAACTATGTTCTTTAGCCAATCTCTTCACCTCCTTTCACCCAGTCCCCCTCCCCGCTGACCCCCTGCAGTCTGGTCCGTGCATCCATGCTTCTGGTGCTATTTTGTTGTCAGTTTATTTTGTTCACTAGATTCCACATATAAGTGAGATCATATGGTGTTTGTCTTTCTCTGTCTGACTTATTTCACTTAACAGTCTAATCTCCATCCTATTGAGGTCGATCCATGCTATCCCCAAAGGTAAGAGTTCTTCCTTTTTCACACCTGCATAGTTTTCCATTATGTAAATGTACCACAACATAGAAAGCTCTTTTCCAGGTCCCTCGGAGGCATAACCACCCTCAAGGGATCACATGATCTTGTTACCTTCAATACCATTTCTATTTACTATAAATGTTAACTCTCCTGTACCCACCAATGTAAAAGAAGTAGGCATTGATTCATTTTACTCTTTATTTTTTTAAAAATATATTTTATTGATTTTTTACAGAGAGGAAGGGAGAGGGATAGAGAGTTGGAAACATCGATGAGAGAGAAACATCGATCAGCTGTCTCCTGCACACCTCCTACTGGGGATGTGCCCGCAACCCAGGTACATGCCCTTGACCGGAATCGAACCTGGGACCTTTCAGTCCACAGGCCGACGCTCTATCCACTGAGCCAATCAGGTTTCGGCAATTTTACTCTTTAATCATAGAGATTTCCCATCCTCGCTTTCTCTCACCTCCTTAATCCACCATCAGTGGATTTCATTTGCATTCCCTCCTTTATTCCAAATGCATAAAAAGAGCCACAAAGCCCCCTGGAGCCTTTTCTCAGTCTGTTGAGATATTGTTTCTGGGCCTGCCCTCAGTTAGACTCAAGTAAACTCTAACAAACTCACAACATTTTCTATTGTTTTGAACATTCTTACACCAACTATTCTGTATTTAATAGAAACATTAATGCTTTTTATATTAATTACACTTGGTTTAACATCTGATATAGCAGATCTTAAATGTTATCAATCAGATTTTAACCTCTGGAGTTAGTGAGGACCACTAGGATCGTATTCTTGTTTTCCACGTCAGTATAGGATGTGTTAGGCCACCGCAGGATAATTCTCCCACTAGTAACAACTAGAAAAACAATAATCACATTTTAAAATCCCATTTTTAAAGGAATCACTGTTGACATAAGAAATGTCCAAACCTGTAGAGAATGTTAACCAAGTGTTTATTTGAGCCAACTGGTGACATTGGCAGGAAGCAAGATCCAAATGCTCTGAGGACTGATAGTTTTGCTGTCTCTTTTGCAATGAAAGAAAGATGACAGGAAGGGGAGCTGGACCTCCATGGGTGCCAGGAATTGGAAGAAGACACGAGTAGCCGCAGGCAGAGAGGAGAGACTTTATTGCAGACCAAGCTGCCATTGCAGACACAGAGTCCTTGCACACACAGCAGCCCTACACAGCCGCACACCGGCTGGTCAGCAACACATCTTTATACCAACTCAGACAAAAGAGGCTTCTTGCCAAGTAGTGGCATCAGTATCTGGGTTGTAGAAAGGTACGCCTGCGCAGTCAGTGTGTGCAGTAAAACTGCTGTGTCATTGTCTTTGCACATGCGTATGGCACATGGGCCTTAACATCCAGCGTAGTCTGGTCAGGGTCCCCACAACGCGGTAGGAGACTAAGAGCAAAGATGAAAATTTCTTAAGTTCAGTCTAAATATCCTCAGTCTCCAGGACTGGAAAGCCATGGAGCACGAAGCTCTGGGAGCAGGAGGCAACATGTGGTCTGAGCCGGACCAAGGCTCTCCCAGCACTGACAGCTCACTCACTGGTCGGCAGGAGGGGCCCGTACCTCACCTCTGCCCAACAGAGGAACAAGGAGACACGCACTGGTCAGAGAAAACATCATCGGACCCTCTACATTCACTTGCCTGCAATATCCAGCATATAATAAAAAACTGCCATTGTATAAAGATACACATGCATTTGGGTGATAATCAAATAAAAATAACAAAAACAGATCAATAGATAATTTTGTTGGCATAAGAAAAGTCCAAACCTTAGAGAATTTTTATGAGTTTATTTGAGCCAAACCGACAGCATTGCCAGAAAACAAGATGTCAAATGCTCAGGAGAATGACAGTTTGCAGCTTCTTTTATGCATTTGGAATTAAGGGAAAAACATAAAGAAGTTACCTGAAGGTGGGAGAAGGCAAGTGGGGACCGGATTACTGTACAGTTAACAAGATCATGTGCTCTCTCGGGGATGATCATTATTTAAAGGTGTGCTCACCTAGATGGACAAAACTATGGGCAGATAAATCTTTTACTAAAGAAACTACAGGCCTGGGGTGTGACTGCCCCCGTGACCTGCCCAGCTCGGCGGTTATGATCAGGTCACCCTGTGTGGTCACTTTGAGGTAGATTTATTACAGAACCCCCTTTTTTGTCCATAATTCTTTTATTAGAATTAGCATAAAAGGATTTAAAATTATTATGATTAATATGTTCAAATAAAAAAGAAATTTGAGAAAATAGAGTTTCAAAACATAATTGTAATTAAAAACCCATCAAACTGATACTTTGAAAATAAAAAAATACATCTCAAATAAAGGGCTTAGTAGGAAGATTAGACAGAGCTGAAGAGATCAGTGAACTGGCAAACAAAAAAACAACAGCTCCCCTAGAATTCCATACACCCTGGAAATGTTCTTCAACTATTAGAATGAATGAAATGGTTTTTAGACAAAAGAAGGAGTTGAAAAGGATACATTCAATTTCCATTTTTATTAGATGATATGATAGTCTTACAAGAAAATCTTTTCACCCTAACAGGTTTGGCTCAGTGGATAGAGCGTCGGCCTGCAGACTCAAGGGTCCCAGGTTCAATTCCGGTCAAGGGTATGTACCTTGGTTGCGGACACGTCCCCAGTAGGGAGTGTGCAGGAGGCAGCTGATCGATGTTTCTCTCCCATCGATGTTTCTAACTCTCTATCCCTCTCCCTTCTTCTCTGTAAAAAATCAATAAAATATATTTTTTAAAAAAGAAAATCTTTTCAGGAAAAACTTTTAGGATTAATAAGCAAATTTATCAAGATTACCATAACCAAGATCAGTACTGACAACTGTTTTTGTTTAATGATCTATTGATGTGTAATGAACCAATTCCAAATGAGTGGCTCACAGCAGCTGTTTTGTTCATGAATTAGTCTGGGCAGGGCTCAGTGTGGAGGAGTCAGCATCTGCTGAGGTGCCTCAAAGGCTGTGACCCCACAGCTGGAGGCTGGAACCAGCTGGAGGCTCACTCACTGGCTCGCTCACTCGCTCACTCCTGTGGTTGATGCTGGTTACTGACAGGACCTTCCTGGGTTTGGCTGTAAACACGAGGGCCTCTCTGTGGCTGCCTGGCTTCCTCCCACGTGGTGGCTGGCTCCAAGCATGGGCCCACCTAAGAAAACCAAAGTGGAAGCTTCATTTTCCTAAGGTGAGGCCTCAGAGACTAGTACAGCATCACTTCCACTCTTTTCTATTTGTCAAAACAGCCCAAACGAAAGGGAGATGGATAGAGATGGATATAGATACCACCTGTGGAAGAATTCGGGCCCAATACCTTCAAACAGCCGCATCACAAGTGCTCAGTCTTGTCCCCTGACGGAAAACTGGGAGCCCGGCAGTGACACTGGGAGGCAGGCTGGCTTCTCAGAAAAGCACCCGCAGCCTCGCAGGTTCCCAGTGAGACCCAGCGCAGTGGGTACAACAGGTGGAGGCAAGGAAGTCCCTGGCGTTGTCAGATCTTGGCACCACCACCATTGAGGAGACGGTGAGAGAGGTTGGCCAAGCTCAGGAAGAATACTGAGATCTACTCACCATGCAGTCCGAGAGAGAGAGAGAGAGAGAGAGAGAGAGAGAGAGAGAGAGAGAGGCTATTGATCAGTTACACCACATTAACTGAGAGGACTTTGAGCTGTGACATGACTGGAGCCGTGAGCAGTAGCCCTGGAGATGGAAAGGGGAGAAGGACAGCCCCCCAAGACCATCAGGTAGTGCCCTCTAAACCGACCTGAGCCAATTAGGGTTGAACAAGAGACTCCGGCCCTGGTTGTGCTGCTGCCACGAGACCACAGGGGCCCAGAACTGCAGGTGAGACTCAGGCAGAGAAACAAATCTGCACCATCAGATGAGTGGATAGGACGGTGGTGTACACACACAACGGACACCATTCAGCCTTAAAGAAGGAGGAAGTCCCGCTACATATGACAACATGCATGAACTCGCAGGACATGCTAAGTGAAATAAGTCAAGGAAGGACAAATGCTGCATGATTCCACCTACATGAGGATCTGAAATAGTCGAACCAATAGAGACAGAGAGCAGGAGGGTGGTGTCCAGGGGATGGGGCGGGGGACTGGGAGTTGCTGTTCAATGGGCACAGAGTTTCAGTTCTGCAAGAGAAAGTTACAGAGACCTGCTGTGCAGAGTCCCGCCTACAGTGCACAATACTGTGCGGCACACTTAAAAGTTGGTTAAGAGGGTAGATCTCATGTTGTGTTCTTACCACAATAATGAAAAATAAAATTAACTGGAGAAAGAGGTGGATCAGAACATATAATTGCTACCAGCAAGAGGGTTATTTCATTACAAGTTACCTCACCAATACCAGAGGCCAGCACTACCCTCCCGGAGGTTTTATAACCTGGGTGCGTCTCTGTCTCTTCAAATGTCAGAGAGAGAGAGTTGGCTCTGAACTTCAGTGTGTGCTGGCCCTCCCGCCTCCCTCCCCAGGGAGCTTCAAGATCTGGCTGGTATGCGGGGAGCTCCCACCACGGGCCTGAGAGAGTCCTGAGCTCGGACAACAGGCAGAGACCCCGTCTGCCTCTGCAGCCTCGGGCCTGGAGCTCAGCCCTGTGCCCACCAACGCTCAAGAAATCACCTGTGGGGGACTCTGGCGTGAATCTGAGCCCCCTATTCCTGCTTTCTCACTCGATCCCTGTATCACCGCCAACATCTTACCTGATTCCAGCAGCTGTTCCTCTGTGGGGTCCAAGACATCTCCTTAGCCTGAGTGAGGAATCGCAAATAGCCCATGGATGGTGGGGACAGCTGGAGACCGTAGCTCACTCGAAAGGATGGAATATTATTTCATCCAGCCCATGGTGTGCACAGCTCTCCCTTCCCTTTCGTGGGATTTTTCCTTTTTCTAACTGTTGTACCGGGAGCATTGGGCTAATCTGACTATTCCCTACCCCAGTGGTCGGCAAACTGCGGCTCATGAGCCACATGCGGCTCTGGCCCCTTGAGTGTGGCTCTTCCACAAAATACCGACTTCTGCGCATGGGCCACAAAGTTTCAATCGCACTGTACATGCGCACCCGCACGTGGCATTTTGTGGAAGAGCCACACTCAAGGGGCCAAAGAGCCGCATGTGCCTCGCAAGCCGCAGTTTGCTGACCACTGCACCTACACGGAAGTCAGAGTCCCATTAGTCTACTCTTATTTTCTGATATTCTCTCCTGTTTATTCTGGGTCCCCTTTTGGCTACTGGGCCCTCATGCCTATCCACCTGGCTCTTCTGCACCCAGGCACCTATATGCCTTTTTAAAAAATGGAGGCCTTTGTAAAAGGAAAATACGAGAAATGCTTTGAGGCTCCAGATGAGGTCATATTTCCCTGGAGGTCATTTAGGTTTGCTTCCATCGGCCAGCAAGGCACCGCTGCCTCACACCAAGGGACTCCGATCAACATTGAATCAAGTAAAACGTGACCTTCAGTCCCTGTGAGGGCTTGTCTATTTCAGGTTTGTACTGAAAGTCCACTTTTACCCAAAGGGGCCCCTCCTTTTTGTGAGCCATGAGTTTAAAATGTGTCCCTCTGGCCCCTTGGACATGGACACGCCAAGAAGATACATGGTGTGAGTGTTTTTGTGCAACGGGAACTGAGCCACATGAAAAGGAACACAAATCTCAGAGTCACCTGGAGCTGCCGCAGCTTCCTGTCGGGCTTCCCCTGAACCTCAGCTTCCTCCTCCTGTGACGAACAGCACTACGCCCCTCTCACCGCAGCCAGGACCCGGGAAGCACCCTCTGCTTTGTCTCCACATTTTCTGGCCTTTGCGGGTTAGCAAGTCATTTGCAGACGTGACTCTGTCCCGCCTGATCTGGGCCAATATCCTGCTGCTCTTATTCAAGGGGGTGATACAGACAGTGGATTTGCTGGGGCTGGACACGCACCTGGATGGTTTTGGATGTGAAGGTGTGTTCGACCTTCACGGGGTTCGCTGCAGACTTGCCCTCCCCACGACCCACCCAAGTGCTTTCCGGGCTGCCTGTGCCTCAGCCAGCAGCTCTAGGTGAGCAGAGAAAACTCAGAGCCTCATACACCAGACCCTCATGCCTGTCCACCTGGCTCTTCTGCCCCCGGGCACCTATCAGGGTTTCCACCTGATGACTCGTCTACAGAAGAGAAAAACACCAGGAATGTAAAAAAGTTGAGGCTATTGATTTGCTTTCTTTGCTTCTAAAAATGGAGTAACTGCCTCCCTTTTGCTGCCTGTTCCTGGTTCATAGGGCGTGGCTGCAGCTGCCAGTGCGCCTGTTGTAAAGGCATCGTCAGAAAATGAAACATTCAGATTTCTAGCCTTTTCCAAAGTCTTCCCATTAGCAAAGAGCCACAACAAATATTTCCATGCTCATGCCTCTTCTTTCCTGTTTTATTCACCTGATCCCTTTTTTATCATCTGTCAGAGAGTATTTCCCAGCACCGTTCAGGGGCAGCACTGCTTTTCTGTCTGACTTTTTCCCGACTCTCAGTTCTGTCCTGCTGCTGATCAGTGACACCCACCTCATCAGTGTCTTCACAAAATGTGGGAAAGTAGCTTGAATCTAGAGGTATTTCCAGTGTTGTCCCACATGCCCCTTCTCGGGCAGACAGATCTATCATTAAAAATTATCCCTGAGGACTCCTCAAACTGAAAATTATGTGAGCCAACACTTGTTTGCAGGGACAGTAAATAAAGAAGTTTTGGGGAAACTCACGTTAGTTTTATTAACTCTCACATATGGTAATAAGACGGTGTGTGTAGTCTGCATTTCAAGACCGGCTGAAAACTCATGTTCAGATGTGGAAGGTACCACCTCCCAATGCCTCCTTCTCCACAAACAACTGGAATGTGTAATACTGGGGCAATCATACATTGTCACCTCCCCCCGTCCCCTCTTTCTTTCATTCTGTACGTTCTTTCCTGTCCCTGCTTCACCTGTCATTAAAGGGCCGGTCCAGATGCACAGGAGGGCGGGGCATGAAGGTGATGAGCAGACACCTGAGGGAGCAGAGATCCTGCACAATCCAGTGTAGGAGGGAGAGGGAAGCCCAGCTTAGCTCGGGAATAATGTGCTACAAACAGTATAAGCCCTGACAGATGCTCAGTGGCTGGAGAGTCCTCCATACACCAAAGGGTTGCAGGTTCAATTCCTGGTCAGACACTCACCTAGGTTTTGGGTTTGATCCCGTCAGGATGGATATGGAAGGCAACCAAGCAATGTTTCTCTCTCCCTTCTCTCTTTCTCCTCTCTCTAAAATCAATAAAAACTCGTGTGTGTGTGTGTGTGTGTGTGTGTGTGTGTTTAAAAAGGGTGAATATTTCCCTGGAGACAGCAGTGGCTTCCTTAATAAAAGAGCAGTCTGGCTCTTCCTGAAACCTCCCTCTCTCCCAGTCGCTGCCTGTGAGTAAAAATCAGATGGAAATGCTGTGAGGACCTTACAGGATAAAGTTCTTAAAAACTCTAATCAGATCTCAACCTGAAGTTACAGTTTGTCCTCATGCAACGGAAAGAAGAGCGTACAGGTCACTCCCAGGCCGGGCCCAGATCCAGCAGTGGCTCCTCTCGTGAGCTCATGCCAGCAGCCTGGGGAGGCACCAACCCTGAGCACTGACCACCCGGACAGTTGGGGGACCTGAGCACTGACCACCTGGACAGCTGGGGACCCTGAGCACTGACCACCTGGACAGCTGGGGGACCTGAGCACTGACCACCTGGACAGCTGGGGACCCTGAGAACCCTCTCCAATCCGGGACCACTCGGGGATTTCATTAGTGCCTCTCATCAGTGCTTTGTAGTTGACACTGGTTTGTAGAGACAGCACACATCGTTTGGTTAAATTCATCTCTAAGTATTTTATTGCTATTTTAATAAAATTACTTTTTATATGCAGCATTCTGCTGCTAGTATATAGCATTGTAACTGTTTTTGTAAACTGCCATTGTTAAATTCACACATCCTGGACATTTTAATAACTTTCTTAGGGTTTTCTGTGTAAACATAAAATTGTTTTCCAAGCTGCAAAGTTTATTATTTGCCCAAAAGAGTAGGAAATGGTGTGATCTGCTTGGCCCATTTAAAACATCATTTTGAGGTATAAGGCCTGCTTACTTAAAAACTTTAAGGTACATTTTAAAAATCGTTTCTCATAACCAATTGTGTTTAATTACAACCAGTCACAGTTAGTTAAATACCTTAAACATGATCATGGAACTGAACAGCCACCAATTCCCGTGCTCCAGGTTAAGTCATTTTCACGGCCAGGATATCCTACAAGGGGTAGATTTCCTTTCTCTCTGCCAATATCCGGCACTCCTTGTTCTCATGCATCCGCGAGCACACATCCCCTGATAGTGACAGCAGCATGTCCCTAACCGGGAACGCCCTGCACCCGCACCCAGCACCTGCGCCTGGCAGCGCCATCCCGCACACCAGCTGCGCCCATGCTGCTGGCTGCCTCCTCAGTCGCCGAGTTGCTATAATTTAGTGCCTATGTCCTCCCCTCTAGTGTTTTCGGCGTTGCTCCTGGAGCGTGCCGGCAGGAAGCATGATGGCCAGGAAGGTAGGATGAGGAAGCAGCCTTGCCTCTGGCCTGTGCCTCCCCTTCAACCTCTCCATGGCTCCCCGCCTCTCTCCATGCCATCCCCAGGGTGGCTCAGTCACTGAATTTCTCTGGGGCCTCCAAGGAGATTGAAGCATATTCCGCAGCAGCAGGTTTCCATTATTCCCGCTCCCATTCCGCACAATTTTGAAAGGAAGAGATGGGAAGTTAAGATTTGGAACGTTAGGGGGCACAACTCAGTCCTCCCCGCTCAGGGTGAAGTCGGTCTGCCTCCTGGACACCTGGTGCAGGTTTGTGGACAGGCACGCCCTCTGGTGGTCAGATGCGGGACTGCAACAGTCCTCTTGGTACTGCGTGAACCAAGGAGCGCGGCAGGGTGTGCGGGCGAATGCAGGAGGCTTGGGCATTGGGGTGCTTTTCCTTAACCCTCTCCCCCCCTACACTCGGAAGGTTCTCTTTCCTCCAGTGTGCGACCTGCCGGGCGATCTCTGTGAGTGTGCGGGCCCCAACGCGTTCTGGCGCCTGCACCGCGCTGGCTTGCTGGTGGCTGGGACTGACAGGTGTGTTTCACCCATGTCCTCACCTCTTCCCGGGAACTCCACTCCTACAGGCCGAGCCTGCGTGAAGTCAGATTCACATAATTTTATCATTTTCAAAAGATCACGCATGATAGTCATTTCACACTTTTGTAACTTTTTCATTTAAACGTTTAAATCTTTCAGAAGAATTGGTTTATCAGATAATTTTTGGATTCTAAGACCGCGATCACTCCGACAGCACAGCCAGCTCTGCAGCTTAGACTGCAGGTTCATCCGAACCAGGAATGACCTCGTTCCATCCCCTAAGTGAAAAAGTTCTACTGCGTTTCTTCCCTTTTCTTTTCTTTTCTTTTTTTTCTTTATTTTGGATGCATTCTGGTGGGTACTCTATAACATGAGGATATTTTGTTAAGAAAGGGGGGTGTGGATGGAGTCTTGGGGGCCATTACAGTGTTAAAGTTATGCTTCTGTTGGCATGAACTTTCAAAACCACCGTCTTCTTCATTCTCCTTCACAAGACTCCTCCATCCACAGGGTGTCACTGTGCTTTTTCTTCCGTGGACCTTGCCAGATGGCACTGCGGTGCTTCCTTCTGAGTGGGATGGACACTGTCCCTGCCCTAAGCCAGGGGATCTCAGGTGGCAGCCAAATCCCATGCCCACGGTGCCCTGTGGAGGCCAAGGCGAGACTGGGTGAGGTGGGCGAGGGCGAGGAGGCTACACACCAGGCAGCCCCAGAGCTGTCTCCTGGGAGTTTATCACCACATCACCTCCACCCCATGGACCCCGAGATATCACAGAATAACTTGTTTCTCTCACAGAATAGCTAGTCTCCAGGTGATTTACACCCTGGAGCCCACCACCCTGTGGGTGCAGCCTTCCCAGAGGTGGGCTGTTGACTTGCCCCTGTCCTCCTGCACACAGAGCCCCTCTAGGACCTACTTCCACCCTTACTGCCACTGTAATGGGTGACCTGGACTCCTAAAACCTCAGTGTGAGGTAATCACTCCCCACTCTCAAAACCAACTACCTTTTATTTGTGTCAGAAGCATTCATTTGCAAGAGAAACTAATCTAGGAAACACTGTTTTAAACAACATTTCAAGGCCTCAGGCTTCTTCCAAACACCAGCAACAATGAGAGTCAGGCAGAGCATAAAGACTGATGGGGGAGGGAGGGACGGAGGGTCCCAATCCCCTCCCCAGGTGGCCATACCGAGGAAGGAAGGCCATCATCCACCTTTGAGCCTCAACCCTCTTTTCCTCTCCTGGGAACTCCAGGCCTCTGACCTGCATTTGGGTGGGGGGGGGGGCGGGGGGGGGGGCCCAGGGCCAGTCAGGCCGTCTCCCCTGCAGGCAGGAAACAAACCCAGAGGCCTGTAGGGGGATGATCTGCTGTGACACCCGGGGTATGGGGGCTGAGGATTCCCTGTTCTCTCCTCGAGGGAACTCTACATGTGTAGGCCCAATGCCGGGGACTCCATGAAATGAATAATTATTCTTTCTGGTGAGTTGACTTGACAGCTGTCAACAAAGGTTTCTACCAAGTCCCCAAGACCCTCACTGATCACCGAGTCCCCAAGACCCTCACTGATCACCAAGTCCCCAAGACCCTCACTGATCACCGAGTCCCCAAGACCCTCACGGATCACCGAGTCCCCAAGACCCTCACGGATCACCAAATCCCCAAGACCTGAGCTGATCACCGAGTCCGCAAGACCTGAGCTACCTTCTTTCCATGGCTTTCACTCCCAATAACAAAATCTTATAACTAGGTTGGGACTTTGTGTCATAATTATATTCTCCCACTACCCTTTTAAGAATATTTTTATGTGAGTTGTGTACATATTACCACTATTTTATTTTTGTTTAATTTTTTGAAGTGACATTGGCTAATAAAATTATGTAAGTTTCAGGTATACGATTCTACAATGCATCATCTGCATATTGCATCGTGTGTTCACCATCCCAAGTCAAGTCTCCTTCCATCACCATTTATCCTCCCTTTACCCTCTTCTACTTTCCCCCACCCTTCTTCCTTCTGGCAATCACCATACTGTTGTCTGTGCTCTTGAGTCTTTCATTTTTTTAATTTTTATTTAATCCTTTCTCCCTTCTCACCCCCCCTCCCCTCTGACAGCTGCCAGTCTGTTCTCTGTATCCCTAGTCTGTTTCCACTCTTAGTTTATTAGATTCCACGTATGAGTGGAATCATATGGTACTTGCCTTTCTCTGGCTGGCTTATTTCACTTAGCACAGTATTCTCCGGGTCCATCCATGCTGTCGCAAAGGGTAAGATTTCCTTCCTTTGTATGACTGAGTAGTATCGCTATTTTAAAGCTAAGGACATTGAAGCCCCAGAAATAAACAGACTTATCCAAATAAATCTTGTCCAAATTTATAGCAAAAGTAGAATTAAAATCTCAGACATCCTAAGCTCAGGGCTCCTTTTGTCATTTACTGGCTGAGGGAGCCTTCATGTGGGTCACACATGACAATAGCATTTGGAGGAGGAAACATCTGTAAGTGAATCACCTTTGGAAGAAAAGTCCTTGAAGGCCAGACCGTGAGTGTGCCTCTGCTGCCCCTGGCGGCCGTGTAGATGCATGGGTCCCTGGAG
>NW_005871689.1:208772-213972 GCF_000147115.1 Myotis lucifugus | reverse complement strand
TACCTGGTTTTGCACACTATTTCCCTGTACTAATGGCTCGAGGACTGTATTCCCAGTATTAAACCGTTTAAAGATTTTCCTTACAACAAATTTGGCGGATCTCCTACAGGAGTTCTGTACTATTTCAGTCGAGCGGTGGAGTGTTTATTTGAGGGCGAGTTAATTTAGACAATCTGCGGGCACAGTGTCTTACACTGAGTGATTAATTTAAATGGATCTCCACCCAGGGTTGTTTTTAAGGGCTGAGAGGGGTGCGTGGTGGCTGCGGAAGGCTCCCCACATATTGCGGCTCTTCACCACCCCACTGCCTGTCAGAGCCATTCCGGGCCCCGGGTGGTCACTGCCCTGGTGATGCCCGTCATATCCCCACCATCTCTCTCCCCTGTTGTATCATTGCGTGGCAGCATTTTAGGCAGTGAACTTCCATTCCAGTCCCTGAGCCTTCCCGGGCCACCTCTTCTTACCGGGGTGTTTGTGGGAGGGGGATGTGGGGGGGGGGCGGTGAGGGGTAGAAGGGTGGGGGTGGGGGTGGGGGAGGAGGTGGAGGGGGTGGTGGTTGTTGCCTTCCTTTTGCTGATGCCCTGCAAGCAGCTTTGTGGGGTGGGAAGGCTGTGGGCACCGCTGCAATTCCCAAAACAGAGGGAAGGGGGCGCTGTCCGCCCTGGGGAATGGAGGCAGACAGGGAAAGGAGACACCAACGTTTACTTTTTTCTCTTCTCTTCACACCCCTCATCCTCCACAGGGGAAGGGTCTTTATCACACAGGGAGGTGAGGGAACATGCTCACATTAAGAATAGCAACCTCCGGAACAAAATCTTACCCTTTGCGACAGCATGGATGGACCTAGAGGATATTAAGCCACGTGAAATAAGTCAGACAGGAAAAGGCAAATGCCATGACCTCACTTCTATGTGGAATCTAAGGGATAAAATAAACAGACTCAGATACAGAGAACAGACTGAGGGGAGGGGGTTGGGGGCTGAGAGAAAAGGGTGAAGGGATTGAGAGTACAGGTTGGGAGATAAATATCGTCACGGCGGTGTAACGTACAGCATAGGGAATGGAGCCAATAATACTGTAATAACTAATATGGTGTCAGGTGGGCGCTGGGAGTACCAGGGGGCTCAGTTTGTGAATTACATGAATGTCACCTCAAGTTAGATCTCCAAATGCGGGCTGATCAGGACAGGCGAGGGGAGACACTGCAGGGAAAAGCCAGTTTAAACCGTATCCTCATCTCGCATGTGCGTGTGCTTTACACTGAAATGAACTCCGAAAATGAAGTTGTTCTGGGAGCTCTCGAATCCCCGAGAATAGACCTGCGGACCCAGGGCTACCTCCACGGCGATTCAAGAAAAACTGACTTAAGGGGAAACTCAACCTGAACAACCCACATACGTAAATGTGCCTACAAGCTCGGTCGCTATAATTTTGTGCCCAAACACTGTGCTGAGAAGCCTACTCAGTTTCTTTGGTCGCTATCGGGGGTATGGGGGGAGGGGGGTCGTTAAGCTCTTTATTTCCCAGCAAAAGGGGATGAAGAACCCGGGCGGCACTGAGGGCACACAGGGGCCTGGGCCTGGGCTGAGCTGCTGGAGAAGGCCAGTCCTTTCTCCCGCCTCCGCTGTCTCCTCAGCAAGACCAGGGTGGGACCCGGCTGCTGGGTGCCCTCCTCACTGGGCCTCAGCCCTGCTTCCAGCTCTAAGCCTGTGAGCACCCTCTTCTGAGACCTGGGCCTGGGCCGGGGTCCTTGACCTCTAAGAGGCAGCGGGAGGGGTGGAGGCAGACCCGCGGGAGGGAGCTGCTGTGCGGGGCCTGACCCCTGTCACCGGGCGCGCCCTGCCCTGGCTCTCCGGGGACGGGTGAGCCCAGCTAATGCCACCGTTCAGTCTGCAGGAGGAACGAACTCATAACTAGACCCAGGCAAAGTCCAGGGGTCCGAGTTTCAGTTTTCGGAGGATCGCAGCGGAGGCGGGACACGCCTCTCCACTGGAATCTGTCTGACTTTGCTGGGCCTCTGGGTGCGGCTCTCCCGACGGTGCGGGCGAGGCAGCAATCACCCTCCCAAGCCTGGGCCTGGCCGCTCCCTGCCCGCGCCCACAGCTGTGGCTCCAGCCTCGGTCACCTGCTGCGCGGATGGAGGGAGCCCCGGAGCCCCGGTGAGGAGGGCGCCCAGCAGCGGGTCAGGAGCCGGCAGACAGGTGAGTGTGCGGACCCAGTGCAGGACCAGGACAGGGTGTCCCGGGGGCTAAGAGACAAGGAGCGGGTGTGGACAGGTGTCATGGCCCGGACACTGTCTGTCGGAACCCCTCCCACTTGGGTTCATCCTCCGACCCCCTTGACACCCCTCGGAGGGCTGCGTGAGCCCCCGTGCGGCTGCGAGCAGGCGGGTGCGGGAGGGGCGCAGGTCCCCACTCAGGAGGCTGGGGCACCTGGACGCTTCTCACACCTGGTGCTTGTCTTCGTCTTGAGCCACATGGCGATGCAGGGGAAGAAGGTAGGACAATGGTCTCCATCCTGAGCAAGGAGCGGGGAGGTTCAGAAGGACCTGCCAGGGGCTCCGCTCACAGCAGGAAACCATCACCTGAGTCAGAGGACCCTTTGCTTCCTCTCTAAACATGTCCTGTTAGCATGGGATACGCTGCACCTGTTTTTTAAGTTACATAGATATATAAGCTTCAAATTTGGTGAACTGACTTAATTTTCACTAGTTAATTACTGCAGTTCCTTGGCACTTTGAGAATTTAAGTTGTGAGGTATATATATATTTTAACTAGAAAACCTCATGCCGGGTGATGGTAGTTTGTAAGGGTCTGCGGTGTGGTGTTAATACTGTGTGCTCACACCTTGGGCTCAGAATTGTCGTCCACCGAATGGCTAAGCACAGACCACGCATCCCTGCCTCCTAACACCGGTGCTTCCCCAGAAAGTAAGTGAAAGGAGCTTTTCAGAACCCGGTGACACACCCGTTAGAGCCTCTCTCTGACAACACTGGGGTTTGCCATATTCAACATCCACGGCAGCTTCGGGAGATTCCTGGCCTACATTCAAAAGGTAAAATAGAGATGTCAAAAGGCTTATCGCTAAAATGTTGTGATTTAAAGTCACAATTTACCAGTAAGTCCAGTTGCAAAAAGTGTGCCAACAGTTTCCCGTGCGAAGTGGGCAGATGGTCCAGGCGGGCTTTCCCGGGCTGACAGCGTGGGCTGCAGGGTGGCCTGTGCTCTGTGGAAGGGTCAGCAGCACCCCAGCTGCCACCTACTGGATGCCCCCTCCCCCCGTGACTCCCAAAATGTCTGCGTCCTCGCAGCTCAAAACTGGCCCCTCCCCACCGAGAACCCTGGGCCAAGGCAGTTTCTCCAGCTCATACCGGGCACAGAGCTCTCTCCGGCACCAGGGAAGGGTAGACACACTTCACAACTGTCTTCCAGAGCTTCGTTGATTTGGACAGTTCTTGCTGGAGTGCAGCTGAATTCCCCCCCCCCCACCCCCCCCCCCACACACACACACAGGCTGATAAGCTGGTTTGTGGCAAGTGTGGGTCCTTCCTCCTCAGTCACAGGACCAGCGAGGGTGCAGGGTGTGGCCTTCGCTCAGAACAAAGGTTCTGCTTATCTCAGGGCGGCAAGGAGGCCTCTGCAAGTTCCTTGGTCTGGGGGGGTGAGGGGGGCGGGGAGAGGGAGAGGCACTGGGACCTTCCAAAGCGCACAGCCTCGTTTTCATGTAAATATTTTAGCTCTTTCTGATCTGGGCACTGAGACTGGGTGTACAGCAGGTTCCCTAGAGGTTTGGTGAAAGTGAGCATCGCTTTAAACCCAGGCAGAGTGAGTAAAACTAACTCCCAAAGCACCTGAGTCGCAGCCTCAGGCTCAGGTGGCTGTGATTCCCCGCCCTGTGGTCTCCGGACATGGGCTTCTGGCTTACAGCTCCGAGCAGGCTCTTCTACTGGGAGTGAAGCGAGTCCTTCTTTCAATAAGACACTTGGCACACCCTGTAGAGCAGGTCTTATATGCCTTTCATTCAGAAGTTCCCAGATTTCAAAACGGAAGCTGTGGCTCTTTGGGTCTCCGGAGCTTTCCAAGGTCCTGGCCGGGACGCACCGGGTGTGGCCTGCGCCCTGGCCTGTGGTTTACCCACCTCTGCCCGGCTCCTCCTTTTAGCCATCCCCGTGCCTTCAAGCCCACGCTGCAAGGCCATCCAGGGCTGCTCCCTAGGTCCTCGCTGCGTGGAGCGCCATTTCCACGGCTCTTCCCTCCCTTTTCCAAGGCGGCTCTGCCTGGCTCCCTGGGCCCCAGCGATGGAGGCATTTGCAGGAGGGCCTGGAGGAGGAATGGAGAAATATTTGCCGCCTGTTCTAGAATTTCTGCATGCCCAGGTAGACGGAACTAAGGCGATTTTTAAAGTAAATATTACTGTCCCTTTAGCCCAGGAATGCGTTTCATTTCCATCAGGCCTGAACTCAGCTCAGAGGGCAGCACATGTGTCGGAATGGTCAATGACTGAGAAGGGAGCCCAGGCCATTTCACTGTTTGCTCGCGGAGGCATTGATGGTGACTCCTCATAGGACCACAGAACCGCGCCGGGAACCAGGGAACCACTCGGGGTGGCAGCCTCACTGAGGCGCAGCAGCTGCTTTCTCTCCTGTCTGCTCCAGGGAGGATGGTGGACTTCCCGGGGTACAGCCTGCCAGGCGTGGCTGCCTCCTTCCTCTTCGTGCTGCTCACCATGAAGCATCCAGGTATGCCTCGTCCCCCTCCATGGAGCAGTCAGGTGGCCCCCCTCCCGCTCCATGGAGCAGTCAGATAGGCCCCCTCCCCCTCCATGGAGCAGTTAGGTGGGCCCCCCTCCCACTCCATGGAGCAGTCAGGTAGGCCCCCCTCCCCCTCCTTTGAGCTCTGGGATGGAGCCCGCCCCCCACAGTGTAGGAATCTGTTAAGGCTGGGGTCCTGCAGCCGCACATGTGGGGTCTGTATGGGCCTCCACCTCCTGATTTGGACAGTTGTGTGAGCACCACCTGACTCACTTTCTCTTGTTTTAAGGCCCACCCTACACTCAAGGGAAGAATGCTGTGTGAGCTATGAGTCTACCCCCTGGAGTTCTATGTAAGACCACTCATCCTCCACCTGCTCCTGTGGGAGAAATTTTGGAGCTAGAAAAACTCATTGTAGCAAAATAGAGATGTAGTCGAAATTCCTGGAGC
>NW_005871689.1:205362-208672 GCF_000147115.1 Myotis lucifugus | reverse complement strand
GGCCCCCCTCCCCCCACCAAGGGAGCAGTGACGGGGGCCCCCCCTCCCACTCCATGGAAGCCGTCAGGGTAGGCCCTCCATCCCCCTCCATGGAGCAGTCAGATAGGCCCCCCTCCCCCCTGCCATGGAGCAGTCAGGTAGGCCCCTCCCCCTCCATGGAGCAGTCAGGTAGGCCCCTCCCCCTCCATGGAGCAGTCAGGTAGGCCCCTCCCCCTCCATGGAGCAGTCAGGTAGGCCCCTCCCCCTCCATGGAGCAGTCAGGTAGGCCCCCCTCGCCCTCCTGTGCACCCAGGTGCAGAGTCCACAGCCCAAGGTCTAGGAAACTAGCAAGGGTGGGGTCCTGGAACCAAACATCTGGGTTCTAAAAGGGCCTCCACCTCCTGACTTGGACAGCTGCTTGAGTACCTCCTGCCTCAGTTTCCTCAGTTTTATCGGCCACACAGCACTGAGAAAGGAGGCTGTGCGAGCAGTGAGTCAGCCCCCTGAGCATCTGGCCAGACCACTCCTCCTCCTCCTGCTCCTCTGGGATGCATTTGGGGCTAGAAAAATGCTTTGTAGCAAAAATCAAGTAGCGTGAAAACACCTGGAAATAAGGAACTAGGAGCGACTTCTAGTAAACGGGCTTGGAAAGCTCAGTAGCTGAATTTTGTTGTCAAAATATTGTCCTTTGGAAAAGGATTATGAAAATGCAGTGTCAGTGGGTGATGTCCGAGCCGCAGGAAACGCAGCGGGCAAAGTGGGAAAAGCACCAGCCAGAGCATCAGAAGGCAGAGCTGCCCTGGGCTGCAGGGGACTATGTGGGGTGAGCTGGCCTTCGCTCTGGACATGGCAGGTCCCTCACAGGGAAGCAGCCTCCAGGTGGGATGGCCACCTC
Organism: Myotis lucifugus; assembly: GCF_000147115.1. NCBI lineage: Eukaryota > Metazoa > Chordata > Mammalia > Chiroptera > Vespertilionidae > Myotis > Myotis lucifugus. Next base: position 207,798 of record NW_005871689.1, on the reverse strand, counting down.
TGGCTTCAGTGGATTCCATCAACAAGAAGGCAGGTGACCCACTTGGGTCCTGCAGCACTCTGTGAGGAGCCTCTACATGACACTGAGCCACTAAGCAAGGCCAGGCTCCTGCTAAGGGGGTGGGATCTGCACAAAGTCCCTACAGCACAGAGGCTGAGAAAGACAGCACATGTGGCATAGGACATTTTTAAGCACTAGAGGCCTGGTGCACGAAATTTGTGCATGGGTGGGCTCCCTGGGCCTGAACTGCGATCAGGACTGATCAGGTTCCCAAAATCCCTGCCTCCTCCTTCCCTCACAGCCCAAATGCTGCCACCTTGTGGCTCTCTGCCTCCTGCTGCCTCCTTCCCTCACCCTTAGTGCCCTGCGGCCGCTTGTCGTCGGCCATGGTCTGCACCACCCCCTGGTGGTCAGCACATATCATAGTGAGTGATCAAACTCCCAAGGGGACAATTTTCATATTAGCCTTTTATCACTTGGAGTGCGGGAAACGAGTTAAGTCGGCTCGCGTGAATTGCGCGTACTCCGCGGGAGCCATCTTTAACTCGGTTCATATAGATTTGCGGTGGAGTGCGGGAAACGTGTAAACTCGGGCCGATTGTAACTGCGTATTACCAAATATTTGTTTGTAATCCACCCTTTTGGTGGATGGAACAAAACCAAAAGACAGAGCCATCTTATATTTTGGCGGGAAATTCACCCGCACTCCAAGTGTTATTATATACTCGAGGCCCGGTGCACAAAAATCTGTGCACTTGAGGGTAGGAGGTCCCTCAGCCTGGCCTGTGCCCTTTCGCAGTCTGGGACACCAGGGGTGACCACTTGCTGGCTTAGGCCTGCTCCCCGGGGGATTGGGCCTAAGATGGCAATCCGACATCCCTCTGGCAGCCCAGCAGCCCTCGGGGGATGTCCACTTGCCAGCGGGGAGCAGGCCTAAACTGCCGTCAGCCTGGCTTGTGGCTGAGCAGAGCTCCCCGCTGTGAGAGCGCACTGACAACCAGAGGGCAGCTCCTGCATTGAGCGTCTGCCCCCTGGTGGTCAGTGTGTGTCTAGTGACCAGTCATTCCCAGTTTTTCTGCTGTTAGGGTCAGTTTGCATATTACTCTTTTACTATATAGGATAGAGGCCTGGTGCATGAGAGGGGGCCGGCTGGTTTGTTCTGAAGGGTGTCCCGGATCAGGGTGGGGTTCCCGCTTGGGTGCCTGGCCAGCCTGGGTGAGGGGCTGATGGCTGTTTGCAGCTGGTCACACCCGCTTCAGGATGGGGATCCCCACTGGGGCGCCTGGCCAGCCTGGATGAGGGGCTGTTTGCAGCTGGTTACACCCCCTTCCATGTGGGGGTCCCCACTGGGGTGCCTGGCCAGTCTGGGTGAGTGGCTGAGGGCTGTTTTCAGGCTGGCAGGCGACTGAAGCTCCCAACCTCTCCTTTTCTTCTTTTTTTTTTATTCTGGGATATATTTACCTTCTATGGCTGTCACTGGAGCTGAGAGCCAGCTTTAGCTCTGAGGCCGGCTCAAGCTCTGAGGCCTCAGCTGCTGACAGCAGGTATCTGGGGTTTGTTTAGCTTCTATAATTGCAACATTGTTTCTTAGAGTGCAGCTCAGAGCTGGGTCGTGGTAGGTGGGGAACCTTGGTTTCCTCCATCGCCTGGGCAACCAAGCCTCATGTTCGCTTCAGCTGCGTGGCTGCCAGCCGCCATCTTGGTTGGCAGTTAATTTGCATATCACCCTGATTAGCCAATGGGAAGCATACTGGAGGTACGGTTAATTACCCTATTTGTCTTTTATTAGATTAGATGGTAGGATAAGGAATAACACATGAAACTATTAACCTCCTCAATTTGCAGATAACAATGAAGGAGTCAAACATGACTCAACATTTGATTGGAAGGTTCAAACCCTAGACAAATCACTGCCCTTAATCTACCACAAATGTCCTTGTAAAAACTGCCTCCTACAACAGCCCCAGGGACTGGAGTCCTGCCTGCTCCACATCAAAAAAGAACACACACACACACACACACACACACACACACAGCAACAACCAAAACCTCAGTGTTTGACCCAGGATAAGTAAAACTCTGAAAAGTTGAAAAATCTATTCAATAAATGTATTACCTAAATTTTTAAGAAAGTGATTACATTGTCAGTCACTTACAATATAAAGTGAAATTACGAACTATAAATCACTATCCTATCTAATAATAGATAAACATGGTAATTAACCATACCTTCATTACTATTGCCATTGGCTGATCAGTGTGATATGCAAATTAACTGCCAACAAAGATGGCGGCTAATTTGCATACTGAACGCAGGGCGGGGACCCCGGGAGCCGCCATCCAGACCCCTGTCTTTGACCCCAGGAGCCGCTGGAAAGCCAGGCCGCAGACAAGGCGCCTTCTTTTTGCCAGGACCCAGGACCCTGGGGCTGCCTT
>NW_005871689.1:194016-205262 GCF_000147115.1 Myotis lucifugus | reverse complement strand
GTTGTGGCTCGTGATAGTGATCATGATTGGAAAGCCAGGCCGCAGGCAAGACAACTCCCTGGGACCCAGGAGCCTATAGGCAAGGTCTGCAGGCGAAGCAGCAATCAAGCTATGAGGGGGAGAGTAGGGGGCGGACGGAACTACAGGAGCAGCTCTGGCCAGAGACTGAAGAATCCCACCAGAGTGAGGAGCAAAGACTGAAGGCTCCCGCCACAGCGAAGCCTGTGTCCAGAGCGAAGATGGAAGGCGGTGGCCAGAGTGAAGGTCTGCATCCCGGGTGCCAGAGGAAAACTGGTGCTGGCAGCCAGAGGAAAGAAGGCCTATTGCAGGAATGTTTGTGCAATGGGCCTCTAGTAAATATAAAATAATTCAGTAATATGGTTCCCAGTTAAAAATGGATTTACACATTAACTTATATCAGAATGAAAACACCCCAGAAATGATGGCTGCAGTATTTTAAAGGTGAAGAAATTGAGATTCCAAATCTCAAATCTCACTGAAAATAATGGATTTGCCCCCAATCCACACAGCTGGCGATAGATTCGGTGCTGACTCACATTTGTGGGCTGTGTGTTATTTTCAGTACATGGAATTGTTCCTGTAACAGCCACGTGTGCAAACCTCCAGGCTGGGCTTCTCCAAACACTGAAACTGAAACCCGCCCTCCTCCAGGGGCCTCCATTTGGGTAGACGGTCTCCCATAGCAAGCAAGTTAGCATCCAGTTGGCATTGCCTGGTTCCTCTTTTGCACTCTTTTGTAGAGGACTTCAGAGTGATTGGTCCTGCTCCTCGCATCCTGGCCAGGGTCGGGGAAGATGCCCTCCTCACTTGTCAGCTCTTCCCCGAGAGGAGCGCAGAGCACATGGAGGTGAGCTGGTACCGCTCAGAGCCCAGCACGCATGTGCTGTTTGCACACCGGGACGGAGCTGAGGTGAGCGAGATGCAGGCGGAGGAGTACCGGGGCCGAGTGGAGTGGGTAGAGCACGACCTGGCCAAGGGAAGCGTGGCTCTGAAGATGCACAATATCCAGCCATCCGACGACGGGCAATACTGGTGCCGTTTCCAAGATGGGGACTACCATGGAGAGACCAGCCTGCTGCTCCAAGTGGCAGGTGAATATCTGGGGAAAGACACCAGGTCTCGGATCTCAGAGGGAGAAGTCTATTGATTTATGGGAAGTTCATGGCCAGTTAAAAAGCTCCCTTTAATCTTTGAGGCACTTCCCAACGCCCAGTCCTCCACCCTGATCCATCTGAGGGCAAATGGTCCCGAGGTCTCCGGAGCAGGCCCACATGGGCAATATCCCCAAACTGAACTGGTCTGGTTTTGACTATTCTTGACAGTTATTTTAAATCCCTGGCATGTGGTCGTTCGCAGTTTTGCTGAGGATGATTTGTGCCACACAGGCTGATGTGCAAGGGCACGTTCATCTCTGAGTGAGTCTAGCTGACTGCTTAGCACCCATGTCTCAGTGGAACTGGTTGGTCTCTTCCCACCACCAATATGCAGGAACTGAGATGTGAACCCTTCTTTCTTTGTGTAATGTCTCCAATTAGAAGGCCAGTGATGGGGCCACAGCAGTTAAGAACTTTGTGCCTTTATGGAGATTATCATATACTGTGTCCCATGAGTCTGGGACTCACTGTGAACGGCAGGTTCTGTCTTCACGACGCTTCTGTAAAGCAAAGCAGGAAGGAGTCCAGAAGAAGGGGATCACGAAGAAAGGATCTGTCTTTAGGGAGAACAAATAACTGAAAATTAAACTGTCAGATGGTTTGCTGGCAGGAATAACTCCTCCACATGCTGAGGAGAAAACCAGGCAAATCCATTTACCTTATCGGCAAAATAGTTCTTTGGACGAAGCAGTATCTGGCTGTTTCCTAGCACACCCACCCACTTTTTCTCTTAAATACTCATAATGTTCGAGGTGGTTCAAGGTGGATGCAAGAACCGCGTGTTTCTGAGGTGTGGAGGGTGCACATTACTAAGGTGTTTCACAGTCAGGGACACTTGAAAATAAGCCACGAATTTTCCTAGGCTCTCACTGAAGGAGTGGGTCTCCATCACCCAGCGAGTGACAGACAGTTACCATATAGGGAAAATGCAGTCCCCTTTGTTTGGGTTTGAGAGTTGTGCTGAACAGAGGAAGAATTTCCACGCTGTGTAAAACTAGGATTTCACAAACACGTTTCCCCATTGAATGGACTATTTAGATGTGGGAACTCTTCATGGAGTGTCCCATTTTACACACCCAGCTGCCTCAGAGCGTCCCAAGGTCACAGCCACAACAGAACGAATGCGGAAAGTCCCCAGGGAGGTGATTTCAGACTTTTTATTAGTCTGTTTAAATTGGAGTCAGTTATCATCCAAAATGTCAGACGAAGTGATACCATTGCAAAGGACATAATGTTATATTTTTATTTTCAAGTGTCCTTGATAGAGAGGCCTTGGTATGTGCCTCCCTCCCCCACCCCCCACACTCCACATCTCAGAAACACATGGATTCTTTCATCCATATTGAATCACCTTGAACACAATAATATTAAGATGAAGAGAGGCAGAGGTTGTGGCTAGGGCAAGTTCATGAATAAATTATAACACATCTCTGTTTCCAGTACTAGAGACAACAGCCAAAGGTCACATGTCCTTTCCTCTTATTCTCCTGCCTAGATCCTTAGAAAAGTATTGCTTATTTGCAAAAATTTATAGATCCCGCCTGGGGAACAAGCACAGTGGATGGGAACTCCCACTGGGATGGATGGAAGACTTGGGAATGGTTTTTGCTCCCCAGACCCCTAGACGCCTACTCTCTCCTTCCAATGTCGCCGGGATCTCAGTCTCCATGATTTGTGACTGAATGCAGGGCTATGTCCTCTCCACAGGTCTGGGGTCCGCCCCGCACATCCACATGGAGGGATCCATGGCAGGTGAGATCCAGCTTGTGTGCACTGCAGATGGCTGGTTCCCAGAGCCCCAGGTTCATTGGGAAGACTCCAGGGGAGAGAAGCTGCTGACTCTCTCTGAGCATCACATCCCGCATGAAGATGGCTTGTTCCACGTGGAAGCCACGCTCGTGGTCAGGAACGCCTCCACAGAGACTGTGTCCTGCTCCATCCACAACCCTGTCCTCACCGAGGAGAAGGGCACAGTCTTTTCCATCCCAGGTCAGTGCTCTGCCCCCAGAACCAAGATGCTCAGATTAGAGGGAGAGGTTCCAGGGACTGCTGCAGAGCACTGGATATTTTTTAATCAAGAAAATTATCTAGCATTTAATAATTTGTATTGAAAGCTATAAAACATTTATGACTAAAATGTATACATTGTATTTTGAATGAATAGCTATTGCTAATGGTGTTTCAATTATTTCCAATTTCAAGATTTTATTACTCACAAGTATGCATGACATTGTATAAGAAAAAAAATATATTCTTTCAGCTGAAATGTTTTCTTACGTGATATTGTACCAGTTACTTCTAGGAACTTGTCATATGAAGATAATCAAAGATGGAGACAATTATTTATGCAGTAGCATCCTAATTATAGCCTTACTGGTAAATAGCAATAAAAACAATGGCCCAATGAAATTACATTATAGCATCAATGAAAAATAATAATGGTTGAAATTTTAATGGTTGAAAAAACTCTTCATTATGGACTATTTAATGGTAAAGATTACATTTGTCTATTATATATCTATCTATATAGTAAATAGGCATTTCCAATCCTGTAAAGATTTTTGAGCTTTTGGGATGCCATACATATTTAGATATAAGGATATAAAGACAGAGCTATTCTTATTATAGATGAATACAGAAAAAATTGAAGTAAATGCTATATGATAATATTAACATGGGACACACTATGTTTTATCTCTCAGTTTGGAATTATAGGTGATAATTGTCTAGGTCCATATACGTTATACTTTCCATGCATTTATTAAAAGGGTATGTATTATGAGGTGGTAGAACTGAGAGCGTTTTTGTTGTTCAGAGGAAAGGAAAAGCAGCTGAACCATGAGGAAAAAATCAATATTTTTCTATGGTTAATTTCTTTTTTATGAATCTGGATTTCCAATAAAATGTAGGACTTGCTTTTTATTTTTGTGAGGTATTTTAACTCCTTTTTCTTAGAAAAAATTGCTTACTTAACATGTTGTTCTTGTTCTTTTTTCCAGAGAAACTCCAAACTGAGCTGGGTAAGTAGCCGCACGCCCATGGGTGTGGAGGAGGCCCTGGGCTGCCTGGAAGGAGCCAGGAGCCCTAGGCCTAGCAGGCCCCAAGACACCGCGTGATCCCCAGGCGAAGCTCCGCCCCCTGGCTCCCCTGTGCCACAGTTTGCACCTGCCCCTTGCCCAGGGCGCTCCTAACCTCATTACCACGCGACTTGCTTTCCCAGGTGCAGCCTGGGACCCTGTGCTGCCTGGGCTGATAATTCTCCATTTTTGTCTGTTTTGTGTTTTTCTTTTTCACTTAATGGTTGGACTGCAGGTATTTTACTGTGCCTAAGATAAGTGTTTTAAAAATAGCCAATTGATATTTGAATGTATCTCGCTTTCTCCTTTACCTCGTTTTTGTCTTCCTCCTTTTTGTGACCTCTTCTCCCAGCCCATGACCACAGCCTGCACCTGCCCAAATGCATATGAACTTGTGTCACTCATCTCTGCTATCCACACCCTGCTCTCCGTCACCTGTTACAGGAGTGTGTGTGTGTAACTTGTGTCACTCATCTCTGCTATCCACACCCTGCTCTCTGTCACCTGTTACAGGAGTGTGTGTGTGTGTGTGTGTGTGTGTGTGAGAGTGTGTGTGTGTGTGTGTGTGTGTGTGTCTGCACGCCCGCCTGTGTGCACATCAGGTGAGCATAAGCACACTTCTGTGCCCATGTAGGAGTTTCTAGGAACATCAGGGTGGCAAACACTCCCCAACATTTCCCAGAGTTTAGTATGACACTTTGGACCCCAGTGGGCCATAGAGATAAAGGAAAGGGCCTCAGGAAGTTCAAAGGTAACTCCACAAGCTGAGGAGAACTGCACACCTGTGTGCCTCACCTTCCAAGTTGGATCCCTTTCTGTCCGGGGCAGCATCTGCTCCCGATCAGACAGAAACCTTCCCCAGCAGCGCTTGTCAGTTACAGATCAGAAAGCCAAGCCGGTGTTGGGCGGGTTGGCGCTTGTCTCTGTCCTTCAGGAAGGTGTTAGGTGAAGTGTCATCCTCTGAGTTATGGGGACCCAGCACAGAGTACAGCCTGAGGCTGTGCGGTTCCTGAGTTGTGCTGGCCTCTGGGACGCACTGAAACCAGAAGAGAGCCCAGCTTCCCCAGGCTCGGAGGCTGGGCCCTCCGGTGCCCGGGTGAGCTGCTGAGGAGGCAGGAGCTTCAAGCCGCCTTCTATTTTCCTCAGGAATTAGGGCTCCGAGGCAAAGGGGGGTTGGCAGACCGAGCTCTCTCTGGAAGTCCCTAGACAGGAACCCCAGCTCCCACTCTGGCTAATAATGTTGTTGGTTTATAAAAATAATGACTAGTTCTTCGAAATATTAATTATATGCTGGGCACTATGCTAAGTGCTTTACAGGAATTTTTTCCTCATGTTATTTATAATGGTTAATAGAATTATCATTATTTTACAGTTGGGGAATAATCTTAGAGACATATGTGGTTTGCTAAAAACCATGAATAAATTGTGATGTTTGCTTTCTAACCATTTATGTGTGATTTAAGTAAAGCGTTGGTCCCTATTTTTCTCAACTTTAAAATGAACATGTTGAATTTAATCTCTAAAGTGTCAGCTTATAAGAGTGTTGATATGATATGATAACATATGTAGTATAGCCCTGTCTGGTGTTCTCAGTGGTTAGAGCGTCAGCCTGAGGACCAAAGGGCCGTGGTTCGATTCCTGGTCAAGGGCACGTAACTCGGTTGCAGATTTGCTACCCACCCCTGGTTAGGACCTGTGTAGGAGGCAACCAGTTGACCTCACACATTGATGCTTCTCTCTCTCTCTCTCCCTCTTCGTCTTCCCTCTCTTTCACACTCTGAAAATCAATGGAAAAAATATCCTCAGGTGGGGAATAAAACGAAACAAAACACATATAGTATAGTATAATATAATTGAGCATATCGGGGAATGAGATAGCCCCTTAACTGGATATGCTGACTGAATGAGGATTGTATGTTATGACGATGAGATGGTCAGGTTTCAGGGAATAAGTGTGTAAGTTGGTGGGCTTCACACTCCAGAAAGGTTTTAATTTTTCAGTGAATATTCCGAAGTCATTTCAGGAGCATGCGTCCAATTCTCAAAACTAAAACAAAACAGGAAGTGTGAGCATGTATTGGGGGTGGGGTGCTGTGCACACAGCTGTATGGGAAGGGTGTGTAGAGCTGCCCTCAAGTTCTTTCCCTGGTGGAGCATCAGTTCCTGACAGGCCTGCAGGGCTCCGCGGGACTTTAAACTCGATTTTCACTTGGATTCTGGAAGAACAGGAGTTTCATGTATCTATAACACACCTGATTCCAAACTTACATTATGCTTTCTTCAGTTTCCATTAACATCAGTTTTAGCTCTTAATTAACCGGTGCCTGGCAGGGTGATCCAGTTTGAAAATGCACCACGGGCCATGCACCGGAGAAATCCTCAAGATGGTAGCAGAGATGAGGAAATGCTCGGTTTTACTGAGTAATTTACTGTCAGACACACAGGTGGAGGAATAGCAGCAAGCTAATTCCTACATCATTTTTTCATTATAAAAATTGAAAGCATAGTTGGTATACAATCTTATCCTGGTTATATTAGTTTCCGGTGTACAGTATAGTGATTCAACATTTATATACCTTACACTTGTGATCACCCCACTAATTCTAGTAATTATTTGTTTACTTTTTGACTCTTGCATTTGTTTTTAGCCTTTAACAGATACACACGGAATGGATACATATTTTATATTTCAACAGATACATACTGTTTTAGGCAAAATTGAAGGGCCAACCAAACAAAATGCTGGAAATAAGTGGGAATTTAATTTTAGCTAGAACAGAAGGAAATAATCTGAAAATTAGAACTGTGTCAACAGTGAGTTTTCTCGCTCGAAAAGTACCTAGCATATTTTGAATAATTACATAATGAGGATATTTTTGCCTTTGTTGAGCCCCATTCAGACGATATGCAAATCTATGCCTGTCTTTCTAATATAAGTGATCACAACATATGTGGAAGCTTTCCGACCATTTGATAGGAGAGGATGACTCTTCATTTAGAATAGAGCAAAGCTGGCGTGGCCAGGGCCGGGGAGCTGGAGGTGTGACAGCTCAGAGCCAGGAGAGCCGTCCAGGGACCCTCCATCCTCCAAGATCAGACTCCGCCTGTGGCTTCATCTTCCTGTTGCATTCTGTATTTTGCCAACCTTCCCCATTCTTGATCTTATTTTTCTCAAAATCATCTGGGGACATTGAACTCGGTGTGTTTAGAGCCCCACACATGTGCACCTTGGGCAACTGAAATATGATGGCTGGATCTGACTTCTAAGGTTTAATGAAATCGAACTGGGAGAAGGTTTCTTCACATTTGATTACTACGATCCACCTGAAACTACCTTCCATGCCCGCCTCGTCAAGGCGGAGGGTGGGGTTTGCTCCAGTGCCGTCAGCCTCAGGCTGCGTGCCTCCACTCACACTGATGGCCATCCAAGAGCTTTGCACCTATTATTTTGTTGACTCCAGAACAACCTCATGAATTTGTAGGGATATATTTGTTTTATAGTTTAAGAGACTGAGGCATACACCGATTAAGAGTAGTTAAGGTCATGCAAATTTGAAAGGATAAAGTATTAATTGTATTCTAGAAGTTTTAATTGCAAAATGACCTTATTGGCTGTAACCTGGATACAATTGTAGTTAGGGGCAAGTGAGGGATTCGTTAGTGAATTTTTCAGACTGACATACATGATGGGATGGTTCGGCCTTGAGAAGGACAACCTCTATCCTGATCACACCAAACACCCTCCTCTCCAAAGGGTGACCTTGAGCTTCGAGCTCCCCTGGGGTGCTGGTGGGACCTAAACCCCACTTGAGATGTTCTTGCTGATGGCAGTTATTTTTGCTCCATTTTGAGTCTTTTGTTGTTTTTTTTTTTTCTGTTGTATTTAATAGCTTCCTTAAAAGTGATTGGACCTTCCCAGCCCCTTCTTGTCAGAGTGGGAGAAGACATACAGTTAACCTGTTGCCTGTCCCCCGAGGCCAATGCACAGAGTATGGAGGTGAGGTGGGTCCGAGCCCACCGTTACCCTGCTGTTTATGTGTATATGGATGGGGACCACGTGTCTGCAGAGCAGATGGCAGAATATAGAGGGAGAACAGTGCTGGTGACTGACGCCATCAGTGAGGGGAGGCTGACCCTGCAGATACACGATGCCAGGACCTCAGACGATGGGCAGTACCGGTGCCTTTTTGAAAAAGACGGTGTCTACCAGGAGAACACCTTGGATGTGAAGATAGTAGGTAAGGGTTCTAGATAGATGTTTGGTTCCTACTGCTTTAACATGGCAGTTCTGGGAAACTTCCCCGGCATCCGAAATTTTCTTAATGTCATTCACTCATCAAATTCATATTGAACCCTTTGATGTGCAGTAACTGCCATAGATACTTAAAGTCCACAAACTCAAATGGGCCAGATTTAATTCTTTGGCTATAGAATTTGTACCCTTCTTAGGATCTCCATAAAGTGACCATCCATTTAGTGAAATGTGATAATTTTCACCATAATTTTATACAGGACTCACTGTTTCACTGAGTGTTATTAAAATTCTGTGAAATGTGTTGTTACTGGGACGTGTAATGATTCAAAGATTAAACTAGATCCACATATAAACAAAAATAGTAAATACTGACAGAATTGGCAGGCTGGAGGAGGAAAGACAAAATTGTTGCCTGCCTCATAATTTGCCACTATCTATACCTGTGAATGAAATGAATTGTCCAAGGCTAGCAAATGCCACTGAAGCTATAGGCCAACATCTTGGATGCTGTACGTGGTTCTCCCATTGATTTTGTGTCTAAATTAATAAACACATTTAGGGAATATCCACAGGAGTACATGTGGAGAAGTTGAATGGCCTCCATCACTTTCTGCCACTGGACATACAGACAGGGTGCTCCCCCCCAAAATGTGTACACACTTGAACAGGTGACAGCTCAGTTTTGAAAATGAATGTATTTTAACAAACACTGCCTTTGTAATTCTTCAAAGTGTGTGTATACATTTTTGGAGGCACTCTATAAGATTTTGATCTTGGAAACTATATTCTCTTGCTTATTGACTCACTTCCTGGTCATGTGCTTTATGCCCTGGTCAAAATAACTTTGTTGTCAGGTAGAGAAGAAAAAAGATTGGATTTGAAATTTATTGCAACCTTTAATAGGTCCTAGGATAATTTTAGAAATACAAAAAAATAAATAAATAAGCCAACAAAATAAAACAAAAGCAAACCACTCCGGGCAGTCTCACCCTCAGTGGAGGATAATTCCCCGTAAGCTTTGCCCTGCCCACTCAGTCTCCCGTCCTCTCGGTGATCTCACTGCTCCTATTGCCACTTGCAGAGTCTGAGGTTTTGTGTCCTGATCCCTATTCCCCAGGTCTGGGCTCTTCCCCGCGGATCACCATGGAGGGCCTGGCGGACGGAGAAATGCGGCTGATGTGCTCTTCGGAAGGGTGGTTCCCACAGCCCCGCGTGCAGTGGAGGGACTTGGAAGGGAGGACAGTGCCCTCGTTTTCCGAGGTGCTGGCTCAAGGCAGCGATGGGCTGTTCCGCGTGGAGGCGTTCCTTCAGGTCACAAACAGCTCTGCTGGGAACGTGACCTGCTCCATCGGCAACCCCCTTTTCGGCGAGGAGCAAATGACAACGTTTTTTCTCTCAGGTGGGCGATCCAGGTGATCCTCGCAGCCTTGGGAATGAATATGAGGCCCCCCAGAGGTTCTGTTTTGCTCACGGTGGATTTTCTTCTGGATTAGAAACTAATTTTCCTTAACACCATCTTCCTGGCTGTGGCCTGGCCACTTTATCCTCCCCGCTCACTTTCCACCTTGCTGTCCACGGATCGTGGTGATGTAGCCGGAAAAGGGAGGGGAGAAATGTGTGTGTGAGTGAATGTGTGCATGTGTATGTGGGGTGTGTGAGTGTACGTATGTGTGTGGGTGAGTGTGTATGTTTGTGTGTGAGTGTGTGCTTGTGTGAGGATGTGTGTGTGCATGTGAGATGTGTGTATGCACGTGACTGTGTGAGTGTGTGTGACCGTGAGTATGTGTGCGTGAGGATGTGTTTGTGTGCATGTGTGTGTGAATATGTGTTTGGGGGTGAGTGTGAATGTGTACATGTATGTGAGTGTGTGTACATGTGTGCACTATGTGAGGGTGTGTGTGTGTGTGCGTCTGTGAGGAGCAAACAATAGCCTAAATTTCACTAAACTTCTGCTTCTTCAGGGTGGGGAGGAGCAACCGACTTCCTCCCTGAGGTCCAGTCCCACCTCCTCTCCAGCTCAGGAGTTGGTCAGATACAGTTGAAATTTGCCCAGTTTTATGATTTAACTAGGGGCACAGTGCACAAATTTGTGCATCTTGAAAGGAACTGTGGGCCGCGAGGTTGCAGTGAGCACATAGGTGGATCTCTGCCCATCCTCCGCGCCCCTGCCCAGCCCTTCCTGCTGTGGCCCCCATACCCTGTCTGCTGGCAGCCCTGCTCCCTCCACCATCGCTTCACACACTGACAGCACTGGCCCTGTTCACATCCGCTGCTGGCATCAGCCCCAATCGCCGCTGTCAGCGGGTGCGAGTGGGGCCAGCACCATCAGCCGGTATGAGCGGTGGCTGCTGTCCCAGTCGCCCCTCAGGAGCAGTGGGGAGGTGGAGAAGCCCTCAGGGGCAATCAGGGCTGGCAGCTGCCGCTCACACCTGCTGACAACACCAGTGGTCGGTGCCCGCGCCAGACACCATCAGCGGGTGCGAGCAGCGGCTCTGTCGCCAGAAGGAGGTGCAAGTAGAGCCGGCACTGGCAATGGGTGTGAGTGGGGCCGGCACTGGCAGTGGGTGAAGGCACTGGTGGAACTGTGGCATGAAGGAGCAAATAATTTTCAGTAACCACCAGAGGCTCACCACAATGACAACAACCAGCGCCCTGCCTTGGTCTGCTGCCCCTGCTCACCTGCTCCCCCCATCCCACTACAGCCAATGCCCACCATGTTCTGCACTCACCCCCTGGTGG
>NW_005871689.1:180312-193707 GCF_000147115.1 Myotis lucifugus | reverse complement strand
TCTCTCTTGGGACTGCTTCTCCTGGGACTGCCTGTTGGGGTGGCTGTCTGCCGGATCCAGATGAAGAGGTTTAGTAAAGGTGCGTGAGGCAAACAGACTGTGGGCACACTGGGCAGCGGGAACCTTCTCTCTTCAGGAGGCGCCTATGGCAGTCATTCTCCGAACAGTCAGTAACTGATGAAACACGAGACTCCATGACTTACGTTCATGTACTCGGATCAGTGCTGAATGAGGTGACATAGAAGCAAAAGGATGTAAAGACAATCATCTGTGGCTATGGACATTCCTAAGTGCTCTCATTAGGGGAGAGGAAGAAAAAGGTGGGAAAGCCAGCCTGGCTTTCCGGGCTGTGAGCATCTCACTGAGTCTTTCACAATGTGGGGACTTGCTTATTGGTGATGAAAGACTTCTCATGTATTGAGATGCTATTCTATGTGCCCTGGAAAGTTCTTCCACTTTAAATTTCTTATGTCACTGTAACATTTGCTTGCCTGTTTGGATGTTAATTTCACAAAATTAATATTTTTAATGCTTCCATAATATTGCTTACTATCAGATTGGAATTTCTTCCTCTACAGTGAATGAGACACTGGATCCAAATACAGCTCACCCAGAACGGACCCCTTCAAGGGAAGCAAGCATGGGGCAGTCATGCAACCAGACATCCCACAGGGACTTGACAGCGTACCCCATGCTCCAGGCCAGGAGGAGAGGTGGCACTGGGAGGTGAACGCTGAGGACAGGATGGGATGGGTCCTAGCTATTGACAAGGACAATGCTGGAGGGAGTCATCTCTGTGTCACCTGAAAATGAGTTCGGGCAGTGGGTGCTATGGACATGAGTCCTGAGCAATGCCCTCTTCTCATGCCTCCTCTCCCTGAAGATGGCCCAGGAGGAGTCATACTCTCCCTTGAGTGTGCCTGTGGACACCTCTTCTTTTATAACATGACCAAGTGCCCTATTGTCACCTTCCCCCATTTTATTCTCCAAAACTCTACACCTGCTCTTCATTCTTTGGCCCCTAATGTAGGTTCTCCTGGCACAGTTCCCTTGGACTTTGGAAACCAAAATTAGCTTCCAAACACCAGCTTTTTTCTTTTTTTACCTTCAAGTGGGACTCACAAGACCATCAGGTACCAGATCTAAAGTGCTGTAATCTCTGGCTTCAAATCTGATTTGGTGACTGCTCTCTTCAGAGACATAACCATCCCAAGTCCTCTGATATCCTGCCTACTGATCACAATCTGATATCTGATGACCAAAGACCCTTAGAAAGTCCAATGGGGAATGCAATTTAGCCTAGAGAAGGACATGCAAGAAATGGTCAAGTATTTTATTGGTTTCTTTAACAAGATGACAATTAATTATCCAAGTAAGGCTGAGAAATTATAAATACAGTTTAAAAAGAGTAAAAGAAAATACAGCTGAATATACAGAGAAAACCTATCACTAAGATATAATCTAGAAAATCATGCAAAATGTGGGATCCCAGACTTTTTCAGAAAGTTAATAGAAAATGTGGAGTGGAGACAATTTTCAGAAATTCTAGTCCAAGAGGACATTTAATTATGTATCATGTATATGAAATGTCAATTTTGTTTTTAGAGAAAAATAAAACAGTTTAAAAATCAATAATTATGAAATAAATAAACATAAGCAATAAATGTAACAGAGTAAAAATATGTTAAAATCATAATAAATTAAAGAAGAGAAGTTACATGAGGAAGAAGAAATAATGTGAAAAAAATGTCTTGGAAAAAGTCTTAACATTTTCTGAGGTGAGAATGGGGAAACCCTGCAAACGACACTGCTGCTTCCCGGGTTGGCAATCATCGTAGAGTTTTGTTGTTCTGTGAAGGTCATTCATCTACAGCAGCGGCTCTCAACCTGTGGGTCGAGACTGCTTTGGGGGTCGAACGACCCTTTCACAGGGGTCGCCTAAGACCATTGGAAAACACATATATAATTACGTATTTTTTTTTGATTAATCACTATGCTTTAATTATGTTCAATTTGTAACAATGAAAATGCATCCTGCATTTCAGATATTTACATTACGATTCATAACAGTAGCAACATTACAGTTATGAAGTAGCAACGAAAATAATTTTATGGTTGGGGATCACCACAACATGAGGAACTGTATTAAAGGGTCTCGGCATTAGGAAGGTTGAGAACCACTGATCTACAGCATTCTGGAGTTTCTTTCCAGTCATGATATTCTTTTTCTGTTTAAACTCATAACTTTGTGTTTGAAACTATGTTAATTCTTCCACAATTATGAACACATTTATTTTATTTAGTTCTTAAAATTTTTTTTTTAAATTTTTTTTTAAATATATTTTATTGATTTTCCACAGAGAGGAAGGGAGAGAGATAGAGAGCTAGAAACATCGATGAGAGAGAAACATCGATCAGCTGCCTCCTGCACATCTCCTACCGGGGATGTGCCCGCAATCCAGGTACATGCCCTTGACCGGAATCGAACCCGGGACCTTTCAGTCCGCAGGCCGACGCTCTATCCACTGAGCCAAACCGGTCTCGGCAGTTCTTAAAATTTTTTAATTGAGGTATGTGGAGAGCGGCTACAGCGTTTGGACAGTTTCAAGCCTGGGACTAATGAGAGGGCACGATCCTCTCATGGCAAAGCCACATGCAAGTCCCAGAACAATTATAGCCAAAGGCTATAGTTGTAAGCTTGACCTTATGGTCTGAGCCTGTGGTCTCACATGGCTAAGTGATATGGGCTGTGGGAGGTGCAGCAAGTAAACAAAGCTTGATCAGGCACATAATTGAGTAGATTCGAAACCCGCAAGAGCATTGTAAACATCTTGACCACGCCTTTACTTTGCCTCGTGGAATCTGGCTATAAAATAAAGACTTGGCTTACAGGCTGTGGCATTGTCTCTCCATCAGAGAGGGCAGTGTCCCACCTAGACTAAGTTTTATTCTCTTGGCCATGCCAGCTCAGCACAGAGGTAAAATACACATAACATAACATTTATCATTTTGACCATTTTAAAGTACACAATTCAGTGATATTTATACTTTCGTAATATCATGCAGCCATCATCATTATCTATTTCCAGAATATTTTCATTATTCTAAAATGAAACTCCATACCCATAAGCAGGCACAACACATTTTTCCTTCTCCCGAGCCCCAGGTAACTGCTAACATACTTGGTCCTGATGTAATTACATATTCTCAATCTATACCAATAAAAGGGTAATATGCTAATTAGACTGGAAATCTTCTGGATAACCTTCTGGATGTCCTTCCAGACAAAGCCATGATGGTGATGACGAGGCAGAGATGGTTTGGGGCGATCAGGCTGGCAGGAGAGAGCAGTTAGGGAGATCAGGCTGACAGGGGAGAGCAGATAGGGTGATCAGGCTGGCAGGGGAGAGCAGATAGGGTGATCAGGCCAGCAGTCAGGTGAGCGCTTAGGAGCCAGTGCTTCTGGATTGTGAGATTGGGATCGGGCCTAAACCGGCAATCAGACATCCCTGAGGGGTCCCGGATTGGAGCGAGTGCAGGCCTGGCTGAGGGAAAACCCCTTAGGTGCGTGAATTTTGTGCACCCGGCCTCTAGAATTCTATCTAATAAAAGACAAAAAGGGTAGTTAGCCATACCTCCACTATGCTTCCCATTGTCTAATCAGTGAGATATGCAAATTAACTGCCAACCAAGATGGTGGCCGGCAGCCACGCAGCTGAAGCGAGCAGGAGGTTTGCTTGCTCCTGTGATGGAGGAAGCCAAGATTCCCCACCTGCCGCAGCCCGGCTCTAAGCTCCAAAAGCAATAGTTCCAAAAGCAACAAAGTTTCAATTATAGAAGCTAAACAAACCCCAGATACCTCCTTTCAGCCAGCCACAGCCTCAGAGCTGGGAGTGCCAGTGAAGGCAACAGAGTTTCAATTATAGAAGGTGAATAAATCCCAGAATAAAAAGAAAATAAAAAAAGGAGAGGCTGGGAGCTTCAGTTGCAGGCCAGCCTGAAAATGGCCCTCAGCCCCTCACCCAGACTGGCGAGGCACCCCAGTGGGGACCCCCAACCTGAAGGGGGTGTGACCAGCTGCAAACAGCCATCAGCCCCTCACCCAGGCTGGCCAGGCACCCAAGCGGGACCCCCACCCTGATCTGGGACACACTTCAGGGCAAACCAGCCGGCCCCCACCCATGCACCAGGCCTCTATCCTATATAGTAAAAGGGTAATATGCAAACTGACCCTAACAGCAGAAAGACTGGGAATGACTGGTCACTATGACACACACTGACCACCAGGGGGCAGACGCTCAATGCAGGAGCTACCCTCTGGTGGTCAGTGCACTCACACATGGGGGAGCTCTGCTCAGCCACAAGCCAGGCTGATGGCTGCCAGTACAGCGGTGGTGGTGGGAGCCTCTCCCACCTCCTCAGAAGCACTAAGGATGTCCGACTGCAGCTTAGGTCTGCTTCCCGCTGGCAAGTGGACATCCCCCAAGGGCTGCCAGACTGCCAGAGGGATGTCTGATTGCCAGCTTAGGCCCAATCCACCGGGGAGCAGGCCTAAACCAGCAAGTGGTCATCCCCCAAGGGGTCCCAGACTGCGAGAGGGCGCAGGCAAGGCTGAGGGACCTCCCCCCGTGAGTGCACAAATTTTTGTGCACCAGGCCTCTAGTTTTATATAAATGGAACCATGAAACATATGGATATTTTTGTATCTGGCTTTTTATATTCAGTATAATGTTTTCAAAGTTTGTCCATGTTGTAGCATGTAACAGTACTTCATTCTTTTTTAGAGCTGTTTAAGGTTTACAGCACAACTGAGTGGAAAATCCAGAATATTTCCATATATCTCCCCCATAGCTTCCTCTGTTAATAATGTCTTGCATTGGTGTGGTATATTTGTTACAATAGATGAACAAATATTGATACATTATGTTCAACTAGAGTCCACAGTTTACACTGGGGTTCACTTTTAGTGTTATATGTTCTATGGAGATTTACAAATTACACATTTTGATACATTAATATGCCCTTTATATTTTTAATAGAAATTTAGTGATGTATTTAGTAGTAAACAAATTTAGTAGTAAATAGGTTAGTTTTGCCTTAAAATATTTTTTGACATTACTCTATTTTGATTTAATGTAACTGAAAATGTTTTATTTAATATCTTGAGGTTGTCTTCTTTATTTTTTTGTTTTTATTTTTATCACTTTAAATTTTCTTCCTAATCAAACTAGTTCTTTGCTTGTTACTCTTGTGTCCTTGTGCAGATCTTATATATAAGTGCATATATTCCTTAAGAAAATTTCACAAAAATATTTTTTTATCGGTCAAAATTTTTACTAGTTAAAGAACATAATTTTTTGTTAGCTCCCCAAATTAGGGATTAATTTACAATCTCACTTCCAGTTCCAATAAAAAAAACCCATAGGAAAGGAGAATGATTAGAGGCTTGGGTAAAATGCCACAATTGGTGTGTCAAAAAGGATCTTGATGCATAGATGGTTGTAGTCATGTAAAGCATGACAACTCTCAGAATAGATGGAGAGATTGGATGAATCTTAGTTTCAAGGAGAGAACTGGAGGAAACAGAGAAACTAAATTTGTTAATCTCCCTGAAGGACTTTTTCCTTATTTGTCAGTAGATTATAAGTTCCATTATGGCAGAAATGGTTTTATGTGTCCTCACAACCTAGAAAAGTACCACCAGTTAGTTGATCAATAAGCATTTGTGGGATTCATGAGTAGATTTATAAGTAGGATATTTATTGAATCCTTATTTGTAGAATGCACTCTGCTAGGCCCTAGAGATAAAATGCTTAACAAGATATAATTTCTGCCCTACATTTTCTATTCTATTGAAGCTTATTTGTTTTTTCAATGTCCTATCATACCTTTATAAACTCTACTCAGAATGAGAGTTCCAGAGTAGTTTAGCATTAAAGAATTCAATTGATGGTGTCCGACTGTGAATTCAAGCTCATTACTTTGCCAGAAATCATAAGCTACTTGGCGACCCTTCGCTGCTTGTTGTTTTGCCCACACTAGAGATGAGAATGCCGTGGGTGATGTCACCCTGGCATTTCTACAACTGGTTCTAAAAACACCAATCCTCACACTTTCTTTCATTGCCCACCTCCAACCTATGCTGCCCAGTCTCCAAGCTTAGAGGACAAAAGCTCATAAAAATGAGTGGAGAAGTGACAGGTGGAAGAATCCTGTGTAGAACAAAGTATGCATTTAGTTCCAGTGAGAGAGACACTGAAAACTCATTCGAGAACCTCATGCTGAATATCCTAAATTTAGAACAAAAGAAAAATATCCTAAACTGAACCCATTATCCTTCCTGCTCTATATCATATTTCCAATCTCATTTTTTTTTCTGTTTTGTTGTGACCCTGTGTATAGGGTTCTCATACATGGAAATCCCTCCTCATCTACCATTTCTATTTAATTATAGCAATTTAATATTTTTCCACTGTTCACTTACTTCTCTCCTGCCTTTATTATTTCTTTGGTGTTGTGTTAGTCCCTCCCTTTCTCCCACTGTCAGTGACGTGAATATTCTGTGCTCTGGTTTTATTCTTCTTGGGTTGAAATACTGGCTTTGCCACTTAATGAATCTCATCCAGCATGGCCAGTGGTGAACCTGAGGAGGGACGGTGAAGGATTAAAGAAAACAGACAAGAAAATATAGTTGGGGCCAGGTGGATCACTGCACCTGGAT
The DNA here is from genome assembly GCF_000147115.1 of Myotis lucifugus. Lineage (NCBI taxonomy): Eukaryota > Metazoa > Chordata > Mammalia > Chiroptera > Vespertilionidae > Myotis > Myotis lucifugus. Next base: position 186,986 of record NW_005871689.1, on the reverse strand, counting down.
GAGGACACAGTGACACAGCCTGTTAGCCGAATCTTTATTTTATAGTCAGCTCACACAAAGCAAAACAAGGGCAAGATGTTTACAATGTTCTTGCAAGTTTCAAATCTGCTTCTTTCCTGTGGTTGCAATTCTCTCAACTTTATCAAGCTTTGTTTTGGTGGCACTTGCTGCACCTCCCACAGCCCACATCCCTCAACTACCTAGGACTACAAGATCAGACTATATGGTCAAGGTTACCATATATAACCATAGCCTTTGGCTATAATTGTGCTGGGAGGCTCTTCCTTCCAAGCTGAGACTTGTATGTGGCTTTGGCACAAGAGGACCATGCCCTCTCATCAGTCCAAGGCTTGAACCTGTCCAAACGCTGTAGTCGCTCTGCACAACTTAGTGTGCCAGGGAATTTTTGCTAAGGAGATTCATCTCCAAGAGAGATTCTTAAGAGACTCTTAAGATTTCTTAAGTCTCCAAGAGAGACTTGTGGTTTAAAAACTGTCAATAGTGTAGAAAAAGCTAAGTTGTTCTCTTCTATCACCAGGAAGGGAAGACTCACTTAAAAGGAGAAGCTCATATTTTCTATCCTTGAAGACACAAGCTTGGTGATGTTAGAGAAGGCTTAGCTGCATTAAAGCAAAGGAAACCTCAACAGTGGGAAGGACTTCGTCAGCGAGGAAAACAGGCAGTGCTGTCAACTCTTCTTCATGAAAGCTGCAGATGTTTCTTCGTGTTTATTTGACTAATTTTACTTTTTACTCTGAAATCATAAACTGCAACATCAATTCCTTTCTCATTCACATATTCCCAGAGGACAAAAGTCTGGACTTGCTGACCAGTGAGAACTTGTCTGTATACATAAAAGCCTCTCTCTATATAAAAGCCTAAGCTGCCGAATGACCAAACAACCATTCGACCGGTCGCTGACCACCAGGGGACAGACACTCAATGCAGGAGCTGCTCCCTGGTGGTCAGTGTGCTCCCATAGTGGGAGCACTGCTCAGTTGACTGACAGGCGCTAGACACAGGGCTCACGGCTGGCAAGCGCAGCTGCAGCCTCTCCCGCCTCCACGGCAGTGTTACCAAGCAGTGGCCACCAAGCGGCAGTGGTGGCAGGTACAGCAGGGCCAGGATGAGTGGGAGCAGTGCCCGGGCCAGGCTCAGGCTCCTCCCCAGGCACCTGCTGCTTCACACACTACTACATCCCTTGGGCGATGTCAGACTGCCAGTTTGGGGCTTGCAGGGATCCGGCCAAAACCAGCATTCCAACATCTCTTGAAGGGTCCCAGATTGTGAGAGGGCACCAGCCAGGCTGAAGGACACCACCTGTGCATGAATCCGTGCACCAGGTCTCTAGTTAATAAATAAAAGGCTCACCACAAGAAGGCTTGGTCTCCCACTGGAAAGGTTTTACCATCCTCTCCACCACATGGAAGACTCCAGGTTCACAAGTCGAAGGGCAAGGAGGCAAGGACAAGCTGAGCTATTAACTTTCAAAAGATTTGAATGATTTCTGTGTATTTCCAATAACAGTAACGTGTACTGAGAATTCACTCAGCTGTTGACCCTTCCCTTTAGACACCACCCCTCCTCCACATTTGATAACACAAACAATAAATGTAGAAAATTTCTCTGTAGATGTATTTTTAAAATATTTTAATATAAATCTTTATTGTTGAAAATATTACATGTGTCCCTTTTTTCCCCCATTTCCCTCTCCCAACTCCCTCCCCTCTAAGCCTTCACCACCCACTGTCTGTGTCTAGGGGTTATGCATGTACGCATATGAGTTCATTGGTTGATCTCTTCCCCCCTCCACCCTCCCCTGCCTTCCATCTGAGGTTTGAAAGTCTGTTCGATGTTTCTATGTCTCTGGGTCTATTTTTCTTCATCAGTTTGTTTTTCATTAGATTCCACATATGAGTGAGATCATGTGATACTTATCTTTCTCTGACTGCCTTATTTTGATAAGCATAATGCTCTCTAGGCCTGTCTATGCTGTTGCAAATGGTAAGAGTTCTTTCTTTTTTACAGCTGCAGAGTATTCCATTGTATAGTATTTATTTCAACACACACTGAGCAATGAAACAGAAGAGATACCATGCATTTGTTTGCAGTTTTCTTGTGACAAATGGTTACCGCTCATAGAGACCACATTGTCCCAAAGGTAACATCAGAGGAAATTCTCCCAATGATTTTCCAGTTGCCCCATTCCTCTTTCTGCTTCCCCTTCTTTGAAAGGGGCTGAAATGTTAACCTACTGAAAATGGGCTACTCTCCACACAGAAACAGCGTTCTTACCCATAAGACCTTCGAGTAGAGGCAGCTCAGAGATGCCTAAGGCACTGACACTTCACTTCTTATGGAGGTAACAGAGAGTTAGCTTCTTGGGGGACGCCCATATCAGAACTCCTTAAGTGAGTCACAGAGGTCTTTGGAGAAGAATCAGGACAATTTTCAGTGTGATCTGAAGCTGGGCAGATGGCCACAGATGTGCCAGGACCCTGAAGGCTAAAGTAAGGACGGAGGATCCCACAGAATTGGATTCCAGTGAAGGAATAGATGTGAGATCCATCAACCATGTTGTAAAAGGACACATCCCCAGCCTCCCAGTCCAGGAACACTCCTATCCTGTCGGGGCACTGCCCCAGCGACAGAGGCTCTGACTGGAAAGTGAGAACCCCGATTTCCTCTTTCTTGTATGCCACCACCCAGAAATTCTTTTCTGGACTTTCTACAAACCACCCCTCTCTCTTCACTGTATCTGAGCAGACACCCAGCGCCCATCTGGTTCCAGGTCCACCTGCTGTTCCCACTTTTACTTCTGCCTCCCAGTAATGTCTCCCTGCGGTAAAGCAATTCTGGCCCAGAACACTGAAGATGCTCTCTTGCTCCTGTTGTGTGGGGCCATCATGGTTCTGAGAAACATTTTCTTTTGAAGAAACATGTGTTCTACCCTCAGATAAGATGAGTTTGGTATGAGCTGTGTCTGGATCCAGAGTAACAGCCACTGCAGGTATAAAAAAAAGAAAAAAAAAGAAAGGTCATTCCACAATCAAGACTGGTTGGTTTTAGGAAAGATTCAAATACAGGAAAAGGGGCATGTCGGAAAGAAGGGGAAAGCAGTGGAAGAGTGGGTAAACCATTGTGTTCTATCCATATCTATTCATAGGAGATGTGTGGTGTGTAGATCATGGAAGGTAGGGGTTGACAGGACCTCGGGTGGCCACCTGTTCCCCACAGGCAGACACTGTTTAGGGAAGACGACTGTCTCATCTAAAAGCCCAGGGTTGGGTATTGCAGGATGGGGGTCTCTCCAATTTCCTTCACATGCTGGCTGTTTGCTCTTAATAATTAAGTCGTGCCATATTTCAGTCACACTGTACCTATTTGCATTTAAGCTTCTTTGGTATCCTTTTTCTCTGGGCTTATGTAATAACTCAGTTATCCTTCTCACACAAACACTTTTTATACGTCTAATGGCTGAAATCCCAGGCTCTTTAGTCAGAAAGCCCCACATTGTGACAATCACTCCATCCTTAGGAGCTTGGAAGTTGGCGAAACTACTTTGCTTCTCTCAGCCTTGCTTTGCCCTCATGACAATGAACCTAATTCTGATCCTTCAGCATAGGAGTATGGGGAGCAAGAAATGAGGTAACATGTAGAGTTTAATACTATGTCTTGCCTGTGATGAACACTTGGTAAACTTTAGCTTCCAGTAGCTCTAGTAACACTAACACTGTACATTAAGAGTAGCAGTAGCACTAGTACTAGTAGTAAGTAAACTGCTTCTTGTCAAACCCAACATTTTCAATAATTAAAGTTTTTCTAAGAATTTATATGTGGGATATTATGTGTTTGGAGGATTATGTTAACTAGAAGATGGGTGTGGATGCGGGGATATTCAGAGTAAAGCAGAATGCAGTAGACAAGCAGTTCTCAACCTGTGGGTCGCAACGCCTTTGGGGGTTGAATGACCCTTTCATAGGGGTCGCCTAAGACCATAGGAAAACACATATATAATTACATGTTGTTTTTGTGATTAATCACTATGCTTTAATTATGTTCAATTTGTAACAATGAATTGGGGGTCACCACAACATGAGGAACTGTATTAAAGGGTCACGGCATTAGGAAGGTTGAGAACCACTGCACTAGTCATTGACAATCAACTCTAACTCTGGAAAGACTCTGAGGCCAGGGCCATTGTGCGCTTGCACTGAGCAGCAACAAGCTCTGCTCTGTCTCAGGATGGCTACATAGCAGACTTCCTTCCGGCTGAACTTCTTTCAATGTTGTTCGCATGAATAAATCTACCCTGTCGCTGAAGTCTCAGATTGAACATAATTTCTTCATGGCAGTTTCTTTAACCCCCCATTCCTTCCCCTCACAGCAATTGCTTTTTCCTTCATAACATTCATCACAATTTGTATGTGCACTTTCCCATGGAGTCAGAGACCAGCCCTGCTGTATTTATTTGACACTGAATGAATAGTTGTATAGATTTAGGCTGAATGAATGATATCAAAATAGTAAGAAATCTGTTAATGTTTCAGCATGAAATTGAGACTGAAGTGAAAGCCATGAAATGCCTAACCAAGGAGGTATTATTGGGTGTTTATATAAATGTTTCTGGTTTGTATAAAAGAGATTATGTAGGACAAAAGAATAGGACCACTCACCTGCTTTGAAATGTTCCTTTCTCCAGTCTAAAGAGAACAAAAATTCATGTTATCATGTTAAAATACGGCAAGAACATGTCCTCTGAACTAGTGGGATGCTTATTCACTTAGCCGCTAGATTTTTCTAGATTCTCAGTTTCAAAATAAAATCTCCAGAAGATGGCACCTTTCTAAACATGCCCTGAAAATGGCTCATGAAATCCTGGGGCACCTGAAGCCCCAAGACAACATCAGTTACTCACCAGCATATAACCCAGCTTTTCTCCAGTCTGAAATAAAACAAAGAGGTTAGATATTCCCATTCAAAGGACATTTGCTTCAGACTGAAATTGCTGCAACTGCATGAAATCTGAAGGTTTATGATAGTGCTATATTTCTGTGTTCATCATCTCAATGAAAATTATGGGATATTTGTCTTCTTTTATATTTCCTGTACTATCTCTTCACACTTTCCACATCCACCAACCCGTCTGTGATAAAATATGAGGGTCTGGTTCTTTTGGGAGAAGAGGATGGGCTATAATTGTGAAACTGTGTTGTAAATCCTGAAATTGCATTGCTGCCTTGACATCTTTAAGCCTCACAAGGCTCCAAATGCCCAACTGTGAGTTGTCCTGTTCTCACCAGATATGCTCTCCATCCAGCAGGAAAAGCTCCCACCCAGCTAATTCCCCTACCAGCCAAGCCGCTGACCCCCACCTGTCCTCAGCCCAATAGTGGGCGTCACCTCCCTGTCAGCTGGCAAAATTATTCAAACATGCTGATCACATACTTCTACAGAAAACAGTAGTGCCTCATCCTCCTGTCATTATGATCCTACCTCCTACAGCCCTGCTGGTTGACTCAGCTCCCAAGTGCAGCCTCCATATGTCCTGCACGGTGTGTGGTGCCTTCCCCCAGGATGTGAGTATATGTGATTAACAAACCACTGTCAATCTCATCTGCCCAGTGTTGGGTGACCCCCTTATTATTTTAGGGTGGGGTATTCCCCTTCACCAACAAGGTCTCTAGGAGGGAATCAGAACACAGGGGCAGATGAGATGGTTGACCCAACAATATCAGTATAACTCACCTTGATTATATAATTCTTTCCTTCTGCCTGAAAAGCAATAACAGCCTGTGAGATGCCAAGTGTTCAGAATAAAGTAATGACTAGAAAATCTACACTAATAGAAGAGAAACATGCAAATTGATCATCACTCCGCTACGCCCACCAGCCAATCAGGAATGAATATATAAATTAACCCAACAAAAAAAATGGCTGGCGCCGAGCAAAGACTGAAGGCTCCAGCCTGAGTGAAGACAGAAGACTAAAGACTGAAGAGGCTTGGCTTCTCTGCTGTGGTTGGAGCCGAGAAGCCTCCAGGCATGGCTTCTCCATTGAGGTAGGAGCAAAGGCTTGGGTCCTGGGTGCCGAAGGAAAATTGGTGCCGGCAGCCAGAGGAAGGAAGGCCTATTGCATGAATCTCTTCATGTCATGGGCCTCTAGTCTATATAATAAAGAGCCATGATGCAACTACCATTAGAGAAGGACCAGACCAGAAGTCAGTGCTGGGTTGCCGTGGTGACCCAGCACTGACTGGGGCTGCTACTGGCGCCCAGACCCAGCACTAACTGCCTAGGGCAGTGGTTGGCAAACTGCAGCTCACGAGCCACATGCGGCTCTTTGGCCCCTTGAGTGTGGCTCTTCCACAAAATACTGACTTCTGCGCATGGGCCACGAAGTTTCAATCTCACTGTACGTGCGCGCCTGCACGTGGTATTTTGTGGAAAAGCCACACTCAAGGGGCCAAAGAGCTGCATGTGGCTCGCAAGCAGCAGTTTTCCGACCACTGGCCTAGGGGGCTGTGGATCAGGCCCCGAGAGAGGCCTTCAGAGAGAGAGGCAGGGTCTGATCTGTAGTCTCTGTGGCAGTGGTTGATCAGAACTTGCATCTCTTTCTCTCCTCATCTGGCCACCAGCCATGCCTCTGTTTTTCTCCACCAGGGCTTCTGATCA
>NW_005871689.1:142820-180212 GCF_000147115.1 Myotis lucifugus | reverse complement strand
GGCCAGCAGGGGAGAGCAGTTAGGGACAAGATCAAGCTGGCAGGGGAGGGCAGTTGGGGGCAAGATCAGGACAGCAGGGGAGGATAGTTGAGGGCGAGATCAGACCAGCAAGGCAGGGCAGTTAGGGGTGATCAGGCAGGCAGAGGCAGCTGGGGGTGAGATCAGGTCAGCAGGGGAGGGCAGTTAGGGACAATCAGGCAGGCAGAGGCACTTAAGGGCAATCAGGCAGGTAGGCAGAGAGGTTAGGGGTGATCAAGCAGGCAGGCAGGTGAGTGGTTAGGAGCCAGCAGTCCCAGATTGTGAGAGGGGTGTCCAACCGCCAGTTTAGGCCCCATCCCACAGGGGTGGGGCCTAAACCAGCAGTCGGACTTCCCCTGAGGAGTCCCCGATTGGAGTGGGTGCAGTCTGTGCTGAGGGAACCCCTCCTCCATGCACGAATTTCATTCACCAGGCCTCTAGTAAAAAATAAAAAATAACTTACCAAGCTCTTTCTCTAATAATTCTGAAAAGGCAAGAAAATAACAAATCAGATTTTACAGAAAAAGTCCAACGTTTACTTTCTAGACTGTTACTGAGCCCAGATCCTAAATGCTGCTTCCATATGTCTAGATCAGCGGTTCTCAACCTGTGGGTCACGACCCCTTTGGCGGTCAAACGACCCTTTCACAGGGGTCACCTAAGACCATCCTGCATATCAGATATTTACATTATGATCCATAACAGTAGCAACATTACAGTTATGAAGTAGCAAGGAAAATAATTTTATGGTTGGGTCACAACACGAGGAACTGTATTTAAAGGGCCAGAAGGTTGAGAACCACTGGTCTAGATCAAGAAATTATCTTAATTGAGAATTACTGTGACCATTTATTCTTGACTCCATGTTTATACCAGTGAGTTTCCTCTCTCCATTGGACTCTATCATCATATTTTCCTCATGGAGGTCCTGGCTGCATGTCTTCTTGATGGTCTTGGGCTCTAACTAAGTCCTACACGTGTCTCTGTGTCCCAACAGATGCCATCCATATACACAGCTGTGCTAACAAACTCATACATTTACAGATGTCCCCAAGTCTCCTTCAGTTTTACCTTTGGCTTGGCTTTCTTTTTCTTTTTCCTTCTGGGCTTCCTGTACTCTCTTCCTTCCCTGTTGCTCTTTCCAGGTCAAAAATACAACAGCACCGATGAAAATCCCAAGTAAGAGGAAAGTCAGAGAGAATGCTACTTTCCAAGGAGAGGTCCTAGGGAAGAAGGGCTCTGATACAGGGCCCCCAAAACCTGATCAAAAACATACACTGAGCAAGCCTATCCCACCCCAGTTCCCACACATCTCCTCCTTACTCCTGTCCTGTCTCCAAAATGAGCAGAGCTGACCTGGGATAAAAATGGTTTCCACCTGCTCTTGTCCAAAGAAGGGGTTCTTCATGGTGCAGGACACCTCTCTCCATGAGCTGTCTCTCACAACGAGGAATGCCTCAATTTGAAACAACCCATCATCGTCTTGGGTCTTGTCCTCAGAGAGAGACGGTATCTTCTCTCCCGTCACATCTTTCCATTGTACCTCAGGCTGGGGGAACCATCTCTTGCCTGTGCACTTCAGTCTTATTCCTCCATCTTCTGTATCCACCATGAAAATACGAGGACCAGAGCCCAGACCTGGAGAGAAAAGTCATTCATCTGAGACCTGGATACATTTTGTCCAGAGGTCCTAGTGTTACACAGTAACACTGTGTGGGGAGATGGACAAAGTACCATAGTTCTTGGTGGAAGGGCAAGGCATCTTACCTTCTCCCACGAGATAAATGGGTATATGTAGTTCAAATTCACAAGAGACTTGAAGTTGATACTGGGACTTATACTGATACCTGTCACACCTTCTCTACCCAGAGATATCTGCTATTGGTCATAGAAGGTTTATAGAAGGAGCATAGTAAAATTTGCCAATGTTGAATTCTTTCAGAAAACAACAATATCTCTATCTCTATCTCCATTTTTATCTCTATCTATATCTATATTTAATCTATATCTATATTTAATCTATATCTATATCTATATTATATCTAATCTACTAGTGGCCATGGATTCATACACATTGAAAGGAAATCAATTAGAAGAAAGATTTGTGAGGTAATTACATTATTGCAAAAAATTACATATCAACATAGTATATATAATACATACAAAATATTTTAATATCACTATTCGCCCTTTCTCTATAATAGAAGTATGTGAGTCAACGTTTATTTTTAAATTTCCAGTGCACATAAACTGTACTGGCCAGTCGGTCAGATGATCGGACGGATGGTCAGTCACTTAGACTTTTATATCTATCTATCTATCTATCTATCTATCTATCTATCTATCTATCTTCATATCTATATCTACCTATTCCATTTATTGGAGTCTCAGGAAAACTAACTTTTGTGCTTAAATTGAGACTTCTTATAGTTACTTCCTTAAACAATCTCTATCTTTTTCCAAATTTTCTTTCTTGTTCTGATTAGGGATTATATACAAGATGAAGGTAGCCAGGTGAATTGAGTCAATTAAGGAGTTAACACGTATTTTATTTTTTACTCTCATCCATTTATTTTCCCTTTACCAACTCTCCTCTTCAACTCAGCACAGGCTGGGTTCATTTGGGGGTCCATGTCCCCAGCACCTGTATCAAAACATCACATTACCAGAACGCTAGAAGAATCCACTGTCTCTTTGAGAATAATGACTGTCTTGACTTCTAAAACTATATATTATTTTGTATTTTTATGAATCCTCTTATGTCTGGCTCAGTCCTCCTTCAATTCCTTGGATGTAGAAAATATATTAGGAAGCTCAGCTACAATATCTCTCTCTCTTCTTTTTTTGCTGAAAATTATGATATAGCTAATAATTGTTACTACCAGACCCTGGCCTGCCCAGGAAGGACACACTACTAGAAAACAGAAATCAGCCGAAACCGGTTTGGCTCAGTGGATAGAGCGTCGGCCTGCGGACTGAAAGGTCCCAGGTTCGATTCCGGTCAAGGGCATGTACCTGGGTTGCGGGCACATCCCCAGTAGGAGATGTGCAGGAGGCAGCTGGTCGATGTTCCTCTCTCATCGATGTTTCTAACTCTCTATCTCTCTCTCCCTTCCTCTCTGTAAAAAATCAATAAAATATATTTAAAAAAAAAAAAAAAAAAAAAAAAAAAAAAAAAAAAAAAAAAAAAAAGAAAACAGAAATCAATCTGCAAGACAATCCTTAGAACTGCCTGGGGGGCTTCTAAATCTCTGGGAGAAAGAAAATGACTGTACACAGGTGAAACTGGTTCTAAGCAAAATGAAGCAGATCAAAGCCTAGGGAGCAAGTACTAACAGACCTTGTACCTCCTGGAAGAATGTAACCATTGAAGTGCCAAGTTGAAATAAGCAAACAGAAACCACACTGGCATTGAGAAAGGAGCAGGAAGGGATGCCCATTTCTGAGCATAGAAGCGGTTGTACTAGAGTCTAGACAAAGGTCAACTAGATGGAAGATAGTACAAATGTATAATCAAGTAATTCCTTCTGAACATTGGACTTGCCTTTATATGTATAGGTCATTCAAAGAACTGGTATGGAAAGGTATTAAAAATACTGTGACTCCCGCAAGGTTATTACTGGGAATCTGAGAATCTTTTACCTCCTACTGGGAGGTCTCAGTTACATGGCTCAGGAGAATATGTCACTCTTTCTTTCAAGATTGAATGGATTTGTCTTCTTCCCAATAAAGTTACAGATAAAGAAAACACATAAAACAAGCCCATAGATATCTTATCAGATATAATCAAATGAGAAGTGTTAATTTAAGAGGTCAAATATTAAAAGAAGAAGGAAAACAAAACATTATAATTAAAAAAACATGTTAGTCTTGGCAGAGAATACAAAGCTTTAGAAATGGGAACTCTATGGTATTGTCAAAGAAATGATCAGATAAATCATTATAATCACACAAAGAATTTAGAATTTACCCAAGTATTTATGAGAAGTTTATGGGAAACAATGTATTTGTTTCCCACATTATTCACTAATGTTATAGAGATGAGTGAATATGTCTAGGAAAGATATTTTGAGAATTCCATGAATATTTATGTTAAAACAATTTCGAAGGATTAATGATCGAAATGTAAATAGGAAAACAATAAAAAGAGATAGAAGTGAATTACAACTACAAGCAGTTAACGGTAAAAAAAATCTCACAAACATAACGGTGAGCAAGAAAAGCCAGACATAAAGGAGTTTGTGTGTGTGAAATTCAAAACCAGGCCAAATTAACCTGGCTAACTTAGGAGTCAGATGAGTGATTACTCTTGAGGAAATGGTGAGCTGAAGGGAAAAAGCAGATTTTCCTATGTCCTAATTATGTTCCGTTTCCTGATTTGGGTGCTGGTTTCTCAAGGTGTACTTGCGTTGTGAATATTCATTGAGTGATATATTTAAAGTCAGTACTAAATTTGCTATGCATGTTAAATTAAAATACATTTTACAGAAAAGTATTAGGAGAAAAGAGGTAAAATATTTTTGTAATGTTATTATATAAGAGTTCATCTAAGAGCATCATAAAAATAAGACATAAAAGATAATGTTGACAGTTGACAGCATACCTTTAAACTTCAATAACTGAAAATTACTGTAAAAATTATAAGACAAATACATACTAGGAAAAAGTCTTTCAATATTTAGGAGTAAAAGAGCAACTAAAACTCAATCAAAAAAATTTTAAAAAGATGCCTCCCCAAAAAACCCCAGCTAAGTAAGGGGCATGAGCTAAAATAATTGAAGGTAAAAAAATATGAAAAACTATCCAATGTAAATTTTTGTGAGATATCAGTTTTTACTTTATTTTTATTGTGTGATATAATATTTTTACCTATCAGATTGGTAAAAATAAAAGCAGAAGTAATTTAATATTCAGTGTCATCAAACATGTGAAGAAATGTTTATTTTCATACATTGCTGTTAGAAGTGTAAACTAAAACAATTATTAGACTGTTCACATATTTAAGAAATTTTATGATTATCTTGAAATTGGAATTGTTAAATTATAGGGTATAAACTTAATCATTTAAGAAAATTTATCTGGTGAGAACCAACTGCACAGAGACTTATATGAAAATATGTGCATTTTGCTATTTTTGCAATGACATGAAATTGAAGACAATGTTCATTATAAAGTAAATATTCACATAAATTATGAAATTTCTATATCATGAAATTATTATTTTTATATCAATTATTATTTCTATATCATGAAATTTCTATATACCTGTTACTTGAGTTTTTCTCTTAGCTTTTCCCTGTCCTGATTCCAATTATAATATTTCAGTTTCAGGGATATTCGTTCAGCTTAAAGTAGGAACTACATTGTTTTGCTATATTGTTGAATGCATGTTATGACAGAAGTTGTGTGATATGAGTGGGATAAATGGCTGCCAATGAGCTAGTGTATTTAAGGAGAACAGAAAGAAGCTTTGATAGAGTGAAGGGGAGATTTCTCAAAAGTCAGAAATCCTCAGGTGCCTCTTGATTCATTGCATCAGAGACTTTATACTAACCTTCCCGGGGTCAAGGTGAAGAGACGTGACAAAGCCCGGGTGAAGAGCATCCTAGTGGTAACCAGTGAGGGGCCAGGACTGGGGGGAGGAGGGGTTCTGAATCCTGAATGCCACAGGCTACATTAGACTCCAAAGGCATATTCAGAATTATTACTCAAAGAAAAGAGGGGCAGAAAGCTCCAATAAGAACTGAGGCATAACTTTACACCAGCCTGAATGGCTGAGAGCTCAAAGACAGACTTAATTTTGTTTGTTTAAAAAATATCTATCTAGCCTTAACCGGTTTGGCTCAGTGGATAGAGCGTCGGCCTGCGGACTGAGGGGTCCCAGGTTCGATTCCGGTCAAGGGCATGTACCTGCGTTGCGGGCACATCCCCAGTGGGAGATGTGCAGGAGGCAGCTGGTCGATGTTTCTCTCTCATTGATGTTTCTAACTCTCTATCTCTCCCTTCCTCTCTGTAAAAAATCGATAAAATATATTAAAAAAAATATCTATCTATCTATCTATCTATCTATCTATCTAATCTAATAAAAGAGAAACAAGCAAATTTACCGTAATTTTGCTACCCCTCAAACCACGCCCACCAGCCAATCAGAGTGACTATATGCAAATTAACCCAACCAAAATGGCAGCCAGCAGCCACGGAGCTGGAGCAAGCTGAAGGCTTGGTTGCCTCGGCGATGGAGGAAGCCAAATTTCCCGCCTTCCCTGGTCGGCTGTGGCCTCCACTAAAGGCAACAAAGTTTCAATTATAGAAGATAAATAAATCCCAGATACCTGCTTCCAGCCAGCCTCCACTGGGAGCTTGGGTGGCTGGGGGCCGTGGCCAGCCTGCAAACAGCCATCAGCCCCTAACCCAGGCTGGCCAGGCACCCTGCTGGCCTGGTCAACCCTAACTGCTCTCCCTGCTGGCCTGGTTGCCCCCAACTGCCCTCCCCTGCTGGCCTGATTTCACCTCTAACTGCCCTCCCCTGCTGGCTTGATCACCCTTAACTGCTTCTGCCTTGGCCCCCACCACCATGGATTTGTCCGGAAGGATGTCGGATGTCTGGAAGATGGCCAGTCAACCTGGTCTAATTAGCATGTTATCCTTTTCTTAGTATAGATAGATTATACAGGATAGTATTGCTTAAGTGTGTGTGTGTGTGGCGGGGGGTGCCTTTTTCAGCAGGAGGAGATGCTCTTGGCAGACAAAAACACATAACCCCTATATCTGGACTGATAGCCAGCCTTATGCACTATACTAACAAACCAGTTATTAAAAAATTGAACAGCTTTCTTACACCTTAACCAAACAGCTGTTGCCCTTAAAACCCCTCCTCCGCCCCCACCTTATGTTCTGTCTTCGCAGTTCACCCAGATTTGGTTCTGATTGGCCGGTTTCTATGCCAATTAACATCTCTGGGCTTATCTCTGGGCCTTATCAGAGAGGTGGGGCTGATTCACAGCCATTCCAGGCTGAACTGCTGATCTCTCAGAGAGAGAGAGGAATGGCTGCTGGCGAGGCCCGAAGAGACAGAGAAGCAGGGTCTGATTTGCAGCTTTGAGGCTGCAGATCAGACCCTACTTCTCTCTCTCTCTCTCCGGGTCTCACCAGCGGCTGCAGTAGCCACTGGTCAGCTCCTCCTCTCTCTCCCCAAGAGGTCAGCAGTTTAGCCCATTCGCCAGTCCCCGCCCACCTGAACCTGTTGCCTGCACAGCGCTCAGTCATCCCTCTGGTCGTTTTGGATGTGACAGCCCCTGGGTTTTTATACATTAGGATACCTTTCTGAATTGAGTTTGATACAATGAGTTTACAGTATTATTGTAATTAAATGAAATAGCATCAATGATGATAAAACTTATGGTGGTTAATTCAGTTGTGACCAAACCTCAGTCCATGGTGGCCTTTCCCACTGGTCCACTCTTCAGGGCCTTTTTATTTCCCCCCAAATCGTTAAGTCCATTTTCTTTATCTACGGTTTCACTTAGCTATTGAATGTTTATTATTTTCTGACCTCAATTCTCTAAGGATAACTTTTTTCCTGCAATATCAAGCCATCCTGTCACAACCCTCAAGTCACTTTCTCCAAGCAATGCACTTAAGACACGACCACCAGCCGTCCTGCCTGGGCCAGTCCCTTGCAGCAGCTACCTGGGATTCTTGTCTGAGAGTGATGGTACATTTGGTAAGGATGGCACTCTCCTGCCCATGTATAGGAGAGACACAAGAGGCCTATTTTTATGGTAGACTAGAGGCCCAGTGCACAAATTTGTGCATGGGTGGGGTCCCTCAGCTGGCTGGTGATTGAAGCCTATCAGGGAGCCGGTGGCTGGGAGAAGGGACCCTGGATCCATCCCCGACTGGGGTGGGGGACCTGATTGGGGGCTGCTGGGGATAGGGGCCATGGGAGATTTTGGGGTGCCCATAGGGACCCAGATTGGGCCAGTTGGCTGCTGCAGTTCCCGTCATAGTGACCTGTGGTTCTGGTCGTACCGGTTGTTCTGGCATTTGGTCGCTCAGCTTTTATATATATGTAGATATTTAGGGAATAGTTTAATTTTGAAGTACAGAGCGATGTATGTATAAATGGAAAAGGTGTGGGGCTAAGCCCAGTCTAGGATGTCAACCAGCTTGCAGCATACTTGCCTTTGTCCTTCCCCCCAAATCAAATGCAGAACACTTACATTTCTCTTAAAGCGGTCTATGCTCTCAGACAATTACTCACCGATCACCTTTAGCTCCAAAGTTGCTTCTTCAAAATCATTTCCTTTTTTAAAAAAACACGTGTACATCCCATTGTCCGAGACCCTAACACTGCGGATTCTCACAGCCACTCTTCCCTCCGCGATGTGATCTTTCACCAGCTCGGCCCTCCCTCGGAAGTCCACCAGCTGCTGCTCGGTCTGCTCCACTCGGTTCTCATACGCGTACACGGCATCTGCGAACCGCGAGCGGAACCACCGCAGCTCCATGTCCTCAGCGCTCATGGCCGGGGCTACGCGGCAGGGCAGCGCAGTGTCTGCGCCCAGCAGGGCCACAATGGGCTCCGAGGGAGCGAGGACCGTGAATGAATCTGTGGGACAGACCGAAAGTGACAAGAATAACACAGGACCCAGGCGTTTTCTGACACAGCGTCATCACAGCCTGTGGAGACCCATAGGCACTCTGTCATCCAGACGGCCGCCTTCTGCTGCACACACCCAGGCTGAAGGTGGGGGAGCAAAGACAGAGAGGGTGTCTACGCCTCCGGAGCTTACAAGCAACATGGTCATCTCATGTTAAATAAATAATTTTTTAAGTTGCATTGGTGGTAAATTCCATGAAGGGGGAGGGAAGAGGGCTGGGAAATCATGAAGCTAGAGTTTTTCATTAGAAAAATTGCATGGGCGTCAGAAAGTGCATTCCCCATGAAACTGAGACCTGCACGAATTAGAACGCATTAGTGAGGTAATTCTGCCTGATCCTTCTCTCTAAAATAATCGTATGATGACTTATTTGCCCTTGTGGATGGGCAAATAAATCATTGTATCAAAATGAAGGATTTATAATTAATCCAGGTATGTATGAGAAGTGATTGAATCCTTCTATTCAGAGAACGAGAGAATCCAGGGATAAGAATCTTTAAATATTCTCACCTGAGCCCCAAATGGACACCTGGAGAAGCAGGATGGAGAAGAGATCTCTGGGCAGAGAGAAGTCCAGGGAACCCACCATCTTTTCCAGAGCAGAGGACAGTGTGCCACAGAGGGAGGCCCTGAAAATACCTGGAGGAGCGACAAAGATGGACCCACAGTAAAAAGTCTAACCAAGGTGGTTCACAGAAATGGCTACTATAGCTCTCAAGCAACTGTGGTGTCTCACTCAGGGACTCCAGGGAAGCCTTTCACACTCACTAAGGACACCTTTTGCCTGCTTTTCCAAGGAAACAGTCTTGTTCCATCTTGACAGCCATGTTCTGCAGTAATATATCTGTCCATGATCTCTCTAAACTCTAATTCAAGAACATTTTTGTTCAATGGAAGGGGCAGACAGGAGGTGAAGAGCAGTCACTGAGATAGATGCTGCTAGGGCAAACATTACTCTGGCCTCAACAAATTCTGTCCCCACACATTCCTATGGGATTAAGGGGCAGATGTCGCCTGGTCTGCTCTCTGTCAACCCCCAGGATCCTTCCCCAGACTCGCCCTCTTCCCTCCCTCTTGCCCACCACCTACAAAATGCAACCCTCACAATTTTAAAATCTTACACACAGTATACAGAAGATGTATTATAGAAGAGTTCACCTGAAACCTACATCATTTTACTAACCAATGTCACCCTACTAAGTTCAATAAAAAGTATAAAAATACCGTAATTAATTAAAAAATTCTTACAGAGATGAAGGCATCGGGTACTCTTCACCCTCACTGCCGCAGGCACTGAAACGCATACTCTGCCATTCTGCCCGGTTACCGCTCTTGGCCGCCACAGGTCTCTCCTCTGAGACTTGCTCCAAGAAGCCCAGGGGATATCAGTCCTCGGAAAACTCGTGGCTGGGAAGAAGGCCTTGGGTGGTCTTTAAAAGGGTTTCAGAAAACTGGAAGACAGACGCCCCTGAATAGCTGCTTCTCAGCAGTGTGCTTCTCTTTGGCCACCTGACATACTGAAAACTAAAAGTAAAAAAAGATAAGGAAAGAGAACTTTAACCTGGCATGGTAATAAATCCATCAAATAATTACATACTTATTGTGCCATGCCAGCAAGGCCAAGGGTGAACCTGAGGAGCTGGCACAGTCAAGGGTGAACCTGAGAAGCGGTGAAGGATTAAAGAAGACAGACAAGAGAATACAGCTGGGGCTCTGCGGATTTCCCATGCCTGGACGAGGACACAGAAAGACCCAGGCTGCAAGCTGAGGCTTTATTTTATAGTCAGAGCACACAAAGCAAAACAGGGGAAGTGGTCAACATGTTTATCATGTTCTTGTGTGTTTCACCAAGTTTTGGCAGCACTTGCTGCACCTCCCACAGCCCATTAGCTACCTAGGAAGGAAATAGGGAGGGCTATAATTATGCTAAGAGGGCTCTGCCTCCAATCTGGTACTCGTTTGTGGCCCTGCCACAGGTTTATCCGAGGCTTGACCCTAACACTCCCAACTTATGAGCTATAGAGAGAATCAGGAACAAGTGCTTTCTTTCTTTCTGAGAGGTATATTACCCAAGTTAATAGCAATGATATTAGAACTTGCCTGACTGACTTAAAATCCTGGTGAGGCTATTTGCAAGCTGGTGATTTTAAGCAAGTTATACAACCTCTCTGTGCCTCACTTTTCTTATATGACGATGGGTTTGATGATAGTACCTACTCTAAGTTTCATGTGACAATTACATGAATTCATACATGTAAAGCACTTAGAAGACTGCCAGTAACTTTTAAATTCTGTAAGTTGTTAGCAATTTTTCTTTTAATGCCTTGCTTCATTCACTTCAATATATCTGCTACCCTATTGTTTTCTAGTTTATTTTTCCCAGTTTTATTGAGATATAATTGACATATAATATCTGCCAGTTAGGCCCTTTATTAGACAAGGAATTAATAATACATCCATGCTTTCTGACTCCTTTTCTCCCAGACTTAGAAATTTTCTCCATTGACATGTTCTCCATCTTGTCCAGGATAAAAGGAAAAGAGCATAAAATTCTGAAGGTGATTTTCTGAAACCTTTTATCTTCCTTTCCTGCTGTAACTATGAGAGGTAAGGGTGACATTGCTGTCATCTGTCTTCACAATTCTTTTTAATTTTAAAAGTCCTCCAAGTTCTATGAATTCTAGAATAATTGTGTTTCTTGTTTACAAAGACAGAACAATTCTGAGTTAGATCCTGAAAGAATTTAAACAGGTACATTTTTAAAATTCTGGATATAAGATTGAATATCTATATATGGCTTATAAGAAACACAGAAAAACAAATACACACCAGACATAGCCTAACAAAATTGGTGAAATTTCAGTATTAATTTGGAAATAAAAACATTCAGATAGAAACCACTCCAAGAAGCAAGATGCTCTTTCAAATACAGACATTTGCTAAGAACACATAACTTTTTAGGTTGTTTGGTGCTGACAACATACAGCAGAATTAAAAAATGCAAAATCTGTTGGGACCTCAAAAAGAAATTTATAACCGTAATTAATCAGAAATGAACAGACTATTGCAAAACATATAAATGAAGTGATAGAGGTTTTAAATAAATAGCAACTATGAGATATCAAATCTTTTATTTTATGACTTGGTAAGATTCAACAACTTCTCTTAAATTGAATAATACACATCCACTTTAGGCAGTTAAGATGGATTAGTAGAATGACTCAGTGTGACACTTATCTAACCCCTTCCTCCACCTTGCTCAGTGTCAGACCTTTCCTAGGTCCGCCTATGAAAATAAATACCAAAAGTCTGTCACCACCACAGGAAAGCCACACAGTCTCCCTGGAGACAAATACTCTATTTGAAGGGGCTGCCCGGAAAATAAGAAAACAGATCAAATCAGCAGGTGACTCCTCTATTTCTAGGTGGTTAAATTCAGCAGGTAACATCTGCCAAATCTCTTACCTCCCACCTTACCCCAACTCAAATAACAATGACCACCCAGGGGAGGAGAAAACCAAGCCTAGAAGTATCCATACGTTCACCCTGCTCCAAGCCCCTGCACTGAAACCTGTAACTGTCTCCGTTATTTATTTTATTTTTTTAAAATATATATTTTCATTGATTTCAGAGAGGAAGGGAGAGGGAGAGAGAGTTAGAAACCTCAGTGATGATGAGACAGAATCATGGATCGGCTGCCTCTTATATGTTCCCTACTTGGGATTGAGCCCACAACTGGGCATGTGACCTTGACCAGAATCGAACCTGGGACCCTTCTGTTCACAGACCGATGCTCTACCCACTGAGCCAAACCAGCTAGGGTGCAACTTTCTCTCTTTATATGAGAGGTTTTGTGAAGAGAGAACTTTTGATTCCTTGCTTGTCCAGAACTTTACTGTTTTGTTTTGTTGTTTTTTGTTGTTGTTTGCTTTACACTTAAATGATAGTTTTGGGCCTTAGATAATTGTAGCTTCCGCTCAGGGAAGTAAAGCCTATATTCATTTGTTTTCTAGCGAATGATAAATGGCAGGTGTATGGAGGACTCTGGGGGCTTGGAGGTTTTTGCTTGCTTGCTTGCTTGCTTGCTTGGAGATATGAAACTTTACAAGATTTCATGTATAAATGACCCATTTTTCTCCAATGATCCAACTTTATTTAAGTGTCCAGAGGCCTGGTTCTTGCCCTGATTTTCCTTCTTTCTATTTGGGGAATCCTATGAGCTGAATGTTGAAATTCTGGATCTGTTGCCCCTAAACTTGTGCTTCCTAAAGTATGTCTCTGATTTAATGTACTGTCTTCTGGGAGAATTCAGTAACTCCGCTTTTCTAGCCTGATATGTTTATCCTCAGTGCTGTCTACTCTGATACTGCCCCTCCTACTTGGTTTCTATTTCAAGCCAGTTTTTCATTCCCAAGAATGCTGATTGGTTCTCAAATCCTGCATCTCCCACAAATGAATCTTTCCTTTTACACTTCAAAGTTTTATTTAAAAAATCTTTCTATTCACATTTTTCTTTACTTTTTCATGTTAAAGAAATCTGGAAATTAGAAATAGGCAAATATAATAGATAGAAACACCCACATTTCTACCACGCAAAAATAAATACCCTATCATTATTTTTGTGTGATTTTGATGTCTACTCTTCTCTAATTATTAAACAAATAGAATTATACTGTTCACACTGTTTAAAAACTGCTTTTTGAAATGAATAGCTTGTAGTTCTCTCTTTCTCCTCACTTTTCTCTCTTAAACAACAAACACTGATGTGTACGTAATATAATTCACTCAAAATATTTTCCACAGATTAATGACTCTACTCAAACAATTTTCTGTTATTGTGGAAAATATCTGTTATGTATATACATTTTCCAAATGTATTTTTTCAGCTTTGCTGGAAATGTATATTAATATATTGACATTTTAGAACAGTACACACACACACACACACACACACATATCATCAATTTCAAAGTAAACAAAAGAGGCAAGTAGTGTTTCAACTCTCCTCTCTTCCCCTCAGTCTTCCCTTCCCATTCCCTAACATTTCAGCCCTAAACTGTTAGGTGGGGTCAGGGCCTAAGTACGCCAGAAGGAGCTGCCCAGCCTGGGGTGAAAGGGCTTGAATGCACGAGGAGGGAGGCATGAGTGGGGGACAGCCCTGAAGAGAACGGCAGAAGAACGTATTTTACTTTAGTCAAACAATGCAATATCATGCAGCAATAAAAATAAAAAAGTGCCGATACACACAACGTGGCTGACTCTCGAAAAACATTGTGTTTAACTGAAGAAACCAACACAAAATCACATATAGTGTACGATTCCTTTCTCCTTGTTTTGAAATTTCAGAACAGGCAAGACTAAGTTATAGTGATTTGCATGAGATTCCTTTTGTTTGTCCTGGATTGTCCTGGCGAACAATGGACATGAAGAAAATTTTCAGTTGATGGAAATGTTCCACATTTTGATCGAGGTGGTGGTTATATGAGTGCGAGCATTTGTAAAACCTCACCGAAATGTCTTTTCAAAACCATGTCTCCATTGTGTGCAAACTAGATCTCAGAAATTTAAATTATTAAAAGCTGAATGCCCCTCACTGTCTCTAGAGAACTTAGGTGTTTGGTATCCCTTTGGCCAGACTGTTACTGGCTCCCACAGTAAATGTTTATGCACTGGCTAGTTGTGTCTCTAATTATCTGTAAACCTTGTGAGAGAGCAAGGTGTAGTGACGTGCAGGTGAAGAATCAGATTGAACTTGGAAAGTATGTGGAATGGAAAGAAAACACCTTTGGAGCACATTCTATGTCTGGCATTGTACAGCTGTGCTATTGCTTCTTTCTACTCCTGGGAGCCCTAAGGTTCTTGGAGCACAGAGCCTCCCCTCTCTGACCTCCTATTTTCCCCTCAAAGCTCTGCGCACGGCTTCCAATGTCCTTCAGGGTGTGGTTTTACTCCCCAAAGGGAAGCGTGCTCCTGTTGGTCTTATTGTCTAAATCAGTCCCGTTTGTGAATGGAACATTGGGATGACCAACACCTGAGTATCTTACAGGAAGATTTCCTCTCTGAAATATGTGACTGCCGCCCTCTGCAGGCAGGAGGAGGAACTGCACTGAGCATTTCCCACCAAAGCAACTTGAGAGTTCTTATCATTCCATACTCAGCTCAGTCCAAAGTCCACCGCGATGGCCTTTATTCCTCCACTTTCAAAGTAACTAGAGAGTGGAGGCAGGCTGTGCCTTTCTCATCAGACCCTTCTCGGAGAGCATGCCAATGCCAGTGCCTCCTGGCAGTGGTGTTTGCCTGCCTTCTGAGGATATTTTCCCAATCAGGGCGGGTTGAAGCCTGCTGCTCCCAGCCCCTGCAGCCACAGCCTTGGATGCTGACCACAAGGACAGCCAGGCGCAAACTGCCTCTGGAGCGGGCACTGTGGGTGCACGGAGGAGACCAGGAGCTTCCAGGAACACCCACCCTGTGGCCCAGTCTGGACGGTGAGAGAGAAAGGTGTGGGATGCGCAGGTGTGTCTTTGGGGCATGTGGGGCCTGGAAAAGGAAGGGCTTGACCTCAGGGTCACATGGTGAGAAAACTGCCTTCCTTAGGGGGCTAAGCCACAAGAGCTGTTAGTGGTCAAAAGAAATAAAAAACGTATCAATGAAGGCATGAGTGAGTGAATGAATGAATGAATGAATGAATGACAAGAAGGAGAAAGATAGATTGGCTGAGAGAATGGACTGATTTTGTGTCTGACTTTGTTTCTCAACATTGAACTCAGGACTTTCTCTTTCAAGAGAGCCCTGGTGAGAGGCGCGTCCCCAGGCGAGCAGACAGCTCACAGGACACAAGAGTAGGGTTTACAGCTGTCCACACCTTTGGGGGAAACAGCTGGTTTTCAGAAAAAAAGAGGAAAGAGAACCCACTGGCAGGTGGGTGGGAGTTGGTGGTGCTTATCAGAAGGTCTGTGAGGGACAACAGGCAAAACCCTGTGTACAAAAGTCAGTGTTTGGGAGGGGACTTTTTTCTAAGACCGTTCACCCTGTGGACTTTCTCACCCTCTCCTCAGCCCACCCTCCTCCCTCAGAGTTAACACTGTGAGTCCCGTGCTGCCTCCTGCTCTGAAGATGGTGGGTGTTCCTGGCTGTGCCGCTGGCTTTCTCCTCCCGGTCCTCCTCCTCCAGGTGCCCTCATGGTGCTCCGCAGGTCCGTGTTCTCCCTCGAGCTTTTTACTTTTTTGGCTTGTTTTCAATGGCTCTTCTGTAAGGATAAAGCAGGCTATCCAGGGGTCACACTCTATCCGGGACTGTGGCTGTGTCTGCTGCCAGCAGGGGTTGGAGGGCTGGGCCAGGAATGGGAGTGATCGCCTTCATGTCAATGTCCCTTATTCCTATGGTTAGACCTCATAAAACTCAAAGCTGTAATATTTATCTAAATTTTTATTGCCTATGTGTGATTTTAGCCTGTTTAATTTTGATGTAAATGTTTGTAAAATGATGTATACACTGCCAAGAAAACTCAATCTGTGTACAAAGAATTTGGACTCAAGATCCCTGAGCTCTATCTGGTTATAATCTTGGGAAAAGGTATTTATTTTTTCTGGGACATGAGTTTTTCCTTTATATAATAAAAGGACCTTCAGTATAAAGTTTTCAGACACCAGGCTTAAAGATAAACCAGCTATGAGATTATAACAATGATATTTTTTACCTCTGATTTAAGGTCAATTAAGCAGTGAGTATCAAATGTTTAATTTCCATATATGTTGACTCAGCAATCCTACAAGAATGTACCCTAAAGATAAGCTCTCCCATATGTATACTTATTATATACTAGAGGCCTGGTGCACGAATTTGTCCATGTGGGGTCTGGCCAGACCACCCCGATGGGGGCTGATTGCCGGGCCAGCCAGGGGGTGGAGCTGTGGTGGTTGGCTGGCCAGCCCCATCCCCTGGTCAAACTCTCAGTCAAGGGGACAATTTGCATATTAGCCTTTTATTATATAGGATAGTGTTTATTATGGGGCTGTTTGTAGTAATAATCAATGTAGGAAAGTTTAAATGTGACGGTGGCAACATTTAGGACTTTCTGTACTAAAATAGCTGGATGTTCCTATTGCAGAAATTGGTACACAATGACCCCATTTCTGTGAAGCAGAATGATATTTTCCAGTTCACTGTGGCTTTAAGGAATGCCAATGCCTTTTTCTAAATGAATGGCTCACGTAACATGTATGGCCAACAGCCCAGTACAGTTGGTAAGGAATAGATATCCTTTGAGTTATACCAGCTCCCTGGGTTGTACGCAGGAAGGGAAAGGAAGGGGTCTTGGCTCAGTCCAGCCTAATGGCCAGTGTCATGCTCCTTGTCCAGGACTGCCTGATCCACGCTCCTGGGACAGACCCATCAGGAGCTTCTTCTCTCAGGTCACATGCCTTTGCCATTTGTGCTCAGCCCTCCTGAGCACCCACACAGCATGACTTTCTGAACCCTTCCCACCCCACCCTGCATTTTCTGGCCCTTAAATCCTAACCATTTACAGGATCCCCAGGATCCTGGGCCTCCGAATGCAAATGTTGCCCAGGGGGCACCACTCACTTTTTAGTCATCATGGTTTTCTATGGCAAAACAGCTTTCAAGCAGATGTCTGTAAGTGACTCAACAAAAAGGGGTATTTTATAATGTAGGCAAAGTTCCCATTTAGGCCTGCAGGCATCCTCTTTCCCTTCCTTGGGGATCCAGCCCTCCTCTCTGGTAGGACTGCCCTGCTTCTTAACACCTGGAACCACTAGCATCCAAGTTTTGCACTTCTTTCAGTAATTCTTTTACATTATTATTTTTAAATTTAAAATATTTTTTAAATTTTCAGTTATAGTTAACCTTCAATATTATATTAGTTTCAGGTGTACTGCATAGTGGTTAGACAATTACATAATTTACACAGTGTTCCCCCTGATAAGTCTAGTGCCCCCCTGACACCATACTTAGTTATTACAATATTATTGACTACATTCCATATGCTGTACTTTACATCCCGAGACTATTTTATAACTGCCAGTGTACTTTTTAATTCCTTCACTTTTTATACCCATTCCCCTTAACCACCCCTACCCTTTGGCAACCAACAGTTTGTTTTCTATATCTATGCATCTTTCTTGTTTTCATTTATTTATTTATGTATTTATTAGATTTCACATATAAGTGAAACCATGATATTTTTCTTTATTTTGTCTGCCTTATTTCACTTAGCATAATACCCTGTAGGGCCATCCATGTTGTCACAAGTGGTAAGATTTCATTCCATTTTCTGTAGCTGAATAATATTCCATTCTATATACTAGTATGTACCACATCTTCTTTATCCATTCAGGAAAATAGTTTGTATGAAAAAAAAATTCTCTATGATTCCAAGCCTTCATAGTTATTAAAAATAAAAGATCTAAAATAGCTTACCTTACCTTATAAATTCTACTTTTCACCTTGGGACAGCCATACACTATAATCCTCCCGGCATCCCAACCCAACATGCAGTAACCTAAATGTCAAGGTCAGAAACATCTACTTATCCTTCTAGGAGCAGAGTGCTGGGAAGCAAAGGGAAGAATGACGAGGGAAGTACCTTTCAATATCCCTCTCTCCACCACAAAAAGGGACAAATGCTTAATAAGTTACTTTGCCATATTTAATTATCAATAAATCTCTTTTACATTGGTTTTACCTAATTCACATATAAATGCATAGAAAAAAATGCCTTCTCAAAGACCAAACTATGAATAGTTGTTACTTCAGGGGAATACCGTTGAAGAAGTCAGATTTTTATATATAAATCAATTAAAAAATATGTATTAACTTTTTG
Organism: Myotis lucifugus; assembly: GCF_000147115.1. Classification (NCBI taxonomy): domain Eukaryota; kingdom Metazoa; phylum Chordata; class Mammalia; order Chiroptera; family Vespertilionidae; genus Myotis; species Myotis lucifugus. Next base: position 161,690 of record NW_005871689.1, on the reverse strand, counting down.
GAAAGTAATACAAATAAGAAAATATGTATGGGTCTCTAAATAAAGAAATGCAGATGGGTCTTTCATCTCTTCTCTCCTCACTCATCCCCTCTAATCTCTCTCTGATTCTTATGCAGCACCCGGGTTTTCTGTGAAGGGTCCAGCTGAACCCGTCATGGTCCTGCTAGGGGCAGACGCCACTCTGCCCTGCCAGCTGTCCCCTGAGCAGAGTACAGCCCACATGCACATCCGGTGGTACCGAGCCCAGCTGTCCCCCGCTGTGCTTGTGTACAAGAATGGGCAGGAACAAGGTGGAGAGCAAATGCTGGAGTACCGTGGCAGGACCGAGTTGGTTGGGGACTCCATCGGCAAGGGGACCATGGCCCTGCTGATCCACCACGTCCGTGCCTCTGACAATGGCCAGTACCGGTGTCAGTTTAAGGACGGTCAGATCTCCCAGGAGGCCACTGTAGAGCTGCATGTTATAGGTATGTCAGTCCGGCTCACCTGTCCTGCTGTAAAGCAAAGAGAAAGGTGAGGATGTCTGGATTCCAAGCATGTCCTTGTGATGCTGCCATGCTACTTTACCTTGCAGAATATTTTTTTTTTGTTTTCTTCTTTTTTAAAATAATGAAAGTTGAAAGTATTACATATATCCCCTTTATGTCCCTACTGACCAGTTCTAGCCTGCCCCTGTCCCCTGCCCCAGGCCTTCAGTCTATTGCAGGACAATGTCAGATGCAGTTTGCGACTGGCCCTGAGAACCCTGTTTAGAGCTATCAGAAATCCACACCTTGTGGAGCCCTCTGCTGGGGCTGAGTGCCTTTGCAAAGGACCAAGATGTACATCAAGGTCTGCTTTTCCTAGCCCCAGGCCCAGAAGCAGAGCAGGCCAAGACGGAAAGCCTCCAGAGATCCTCCTCTGCCTGCTGTCCAACTTTTATTCTCAGTCTTAATGAGCCTCAGGCTATAAAGGCACATACAGCAAGGCATAACTCCACTGGGTGGGACTAGCAGTTTCCCACAGTGTGGGGCAATTGCTTCCCCTCCAGCCAAAGCTGCCTGGGTGGTCAAGGTCTCCCTGAGAAGGATGTCCTCTGCAGTATGAGGATAGGAAACTGGAGTGGCTGCTTTCTGAGCTCTAAACCCAGAGGCCCCAACTCTGGATTCTCCTCACACAGCTCTAGTCCACTCTGTCCTCCCTCTGCCAGAGGCCAAGGTGAGTGGCTGCACAGGAAATTTTGTGCATTGGCCCTTTAAGAGGGTGCCTGAATTTCCAGCCATCTCTCCTTGGCAGACAGAAACCCTGCTGCTTTTCACAGCCAAAATTATGTGGGTACATTCTCAGTTCTGGTGCTCTGGGCTAGGGAGCCCAGCTTGGGGTTTAGACCGAAGAGCTCTCAGTGGGAACCCCCAACAGCTGAAATATCCCTCCGGAACTTTAGCTGCCACCTGTGGGAGCCCAGCCAGCCCTCTCACACCTCTGCCCTTCCTACCAGTCTCTATGTGGTGTCCACTTTCCATCCTTGGTTATTAGGGTTCTCTCCAGCTAGTCTTTAGTTGATTATTCAGGACTAAAGGCCTGGTGCATGACATTTGTGCACGGGGGGAGGGAGTCTCTCAGCACAATTATTGCTGAGGTGAAATTAATGCTGGCTGTGAGCGGTTTCTTGACCTCTGAGCTTCAGTTTACTCATCTGCTTAGTGAAGGGCAGTGTGGCCTTCAGCCTCAGAGACTCCTGAGCACCAAAGACCACATGTCTCAGGCACATGCCTTCTCTCCTCAGGCTTGGGCTCTGACCCTCACGTTCACATGACGGGGCCTGAGGACGGCGGGATTCGAGTGCTGTGCTCCTCAGGTGGCTGGTTCCCAAACCCCAGGGTGCAGTGGAGTGACAAGGCGGGAGTGAAGCTCCTGTCTCACTCTGAGTCCCTGACCCAGGACGGAGATGGGCTCTTCCACGTGGAGGCATCACTTGTCGTCATGGACAGCTCTCTAGGCAATGTGACCTGCTCCGTCCAGAATCCCCTCTCTGGGCAGGAGAAGGAGTCAACCATCTTCCTCCCAGGTCAGTGAGGCACAATCTCCAAGGCACAGCTGGGGGTGTGGTAGGGGGAGGGAAGGAGGGTAGGGCTTCCCTCAGGTGGTCCTCACCGCGTCTGTCCCTGCCTGTCAGAGCCCTTCTTCCCCAGGATGTCTCCATGGAAGGCAGCCCTGGCTGGGACACTCCCTGTGCTGGTGCTCCTCCTCATCGGGATCAGCTACACTGGCTGGAGAGAACATCTGGCCAAAGAGAGAGATCTAAAGAAGAGGGATGATGAATCTGACGAACGTGATCAGATGAAGTGTGAAAAGAAAAAGGCGCTTAATGCCAAAGGTAAATTGGGGCAGCAGGGCAAATCAGAGCTTTATAAAATAGCTGGGGATACATTGTGCAGTGAGAATGGGGAAATAAAAGGTTGCCAAAGGGCCTCAAGGAAAGCACAGGGTACCAGGAATTCCACATGAGCCCCAAGGAAGGAGCAAACCATGTGGGAAGCCAGGAGGTCTGTGGGAGTGGCCATGAGCCTCCTCGTTGGCTCAGACCATGCCGCGTCCTTCCATGCCTCTGTGCCCAGCCTATGCTGATGCTCCAACTGTGGAACTGTCTGCAACCATCTTCTCTTCCTATTCCTCCTTCAAGAACAAGCTTCAGAAACCACTAAGAAATCTTAAACCCCATGAAGCATGGGCACGCCTTCTTCTGTGGCTCTGTGGCACTTCCCAAGTAACTTCTCTTAGCTCTTGTCATGTTAGATTTGACATGTAAGTCTGCTAATTTTCTTGCCTACTTTACTATGGTGCCCCTAAGGGAAAGCCAAATTTAATTTATTTAGCTACTTCCCGAACTCAGGAGCAGCTAAAACCCATCTTGATGGAGTTTATATCTTTTCTTTCAGCGAATCTCGAAGCAGAGCTGGGTGAGTCTTCCTTCTTCTCATGCCCTGGGGAACTTGCTTTCCTTTCACACCTGTTGTGGGTTTCTCACTGAGTGCTGTTTCTTCCAGAGAGGCGGAAGAACTTATACGCTGCAGGTAAGACTCCCTGGTTTCCCCTGCCACCTGACGTCCCAATGCCCAACACTTCCTCAGCTCCTTCTCCTCAGAGGGGAAGACTAAGAGATTCAATAATAATCAGTGGAAGAAAAATAAGGGGGAGGGAGAGGAATGTGAAGCCCCAGATGAATGTCTCACATGTTTTACCTGGATTTGTTCTGTTCAGATTGGAAGAAGGCCCTGCTATATCCTGGTAAGTAACTCTTTGGCCTCAGATCTTGCCTAGTGCTTCTGGTATTCTGAGCACAATAAGCAGAGACAAAACCACAACACACACACACACACACACACACACACACACACACACACACACACATTGTGAAAATGTATTCAGTTTCAATCTGTAGTATTTTGTATTTGGATGCTTAAGTAATCAATTGTTTTCCAAAACTAAGGATAGAGGAGAAATAGCTGCTAACTGGGGATTTTACAACACGCATAGGGTATGATTCAACAATAATTGTTAGCTCATCCGTCATGGAGAAGAAGGCACAGAACTCAGAGCAATTTTGATGAGATTTGGGAAGAATAAAAAGTACCCCATTATAGCAGCATTTCTATACTGAAATTAAGGTTTAAAAGAGCAGATAATGTATTATATTTTAAATTTGGGAAAGATATTAACTATGATTTTACCTATTTGAAATGAAGAAAGTAAAGTTCAATATACAGGGATGGATTTATGTTTGCAAATAACTCAATATCATTTATAAAATTAAAAAAAATATGTCTATCTGGTGGTAGAAGGAATTGATTGTTGTTATACCTTCTATGTATTGTGTGGGTTTTAAGTAAGAGTGTGTGCGTGTGTGTGTGTGTGTGTGCGTGTGTAATAGAGTTGGACCTTGAAAACATATCAGGTCATTCTTTGAACGTATGTGTGTGCAATTTCATATGCCAGACATTGTGCTGGATGTTGGTGGCCTGAGCCATTATCTCTGACTCTATGGAACTTAAATCCACTGGGAAAGTTAGCTAGCAACTGCACACAGCCTAAAAGTGCTTTGATAGGAGGAGGTCAGAGGAGCCCCTCACAAGAATATAAGTTAATGAGGCAGTTTCTATAGAGTTTTCTGTTACAAGATGCTTAAAAATGTTCCCATAATTCCAGGGGAGACAGCAAGTATGAGGATGAGGACAGAAGTTTTAACTCTAACTCTTAACAGTTTCAGCTGAGGAATAGGGTCATTCTCTGTCTTGGCCTCAGTCTCCTTCTAAGGCAAAGAGTTTGGAATGATTTCAGCTGTTCCTCAGGATTCTCTATATTGGAGCTACACTTGTTCCAGGAGGGAAGTTCTGTGAGAGACCATAACACTGCTCCTGTCGAGAATCATGGCCATGTCTTTATTTGCCTATCATCCTAAGACTCTATGATAATATCCAACCTTTAAATAACAACACAGGTCTTATTATAAGAGAAGTGGCCATGAGCAGAAGCAGATGCAGGAATCTGTCTCTGAAAAACACACACACATTGAAACTGATTACAGGGGTCAAAATAACAGAGGTCAGTTGAGTAGCTTAAGCCACATTTGAGGAGGTCACAGGCAGAGGAAAACCCCCAAATAAAATAAAATGAAAGGACATTTGATAGGTCTGGTCCTCACTAAGGAGGGCCATGGAGATCTTAAGAGCATAGGCACCTGGAACACCAGACCCTCTACAGGTGTCCCCTAACCCAGCATCCGGATGAACTAGGTGATGGTTCCTAACCTGAGGCAGGGCACAGGAAGCTACGTGTGTCCCATAGTTTCTGGACACTATCAGAGTGAGGGGCTTAAAGGGGGAAGTGAGGAGAGTCCAGAAAAATTAGCAATGAGCCAGAGTTGAAGCATCCTCCTCCTTTTCATTCCCTGGCTGTGTGTCCATCTTGATCTCAATTGGTATTGCTCTTTTTCAGACTGGAGGAAGGAACACTTCAACCTTGGTGAGAAGTTCTTTATTTATCTTTTTGTCTCTCTTCTAACTGCCCCCCCCTTTCCCTTCCTAACATCAATGCCTAGTTGAAGATGGAGGCAGCATTATTCTGGTAAAGAGAGGGAAGAACATGGGGGTTGGTAAATGTTAGCCTGGACTGAAACTTGCTGCTGGGATTAGCTACTCCATTGTGCTTCTGCCTTTGTCTGTTGGCCCAGCTTTCTCCTCTGTGGAGTCCACTTGGTTCTGAAACAGAAATTAGTGCAGCCTCTCTGTGAGGAGACCCCAAACTAGTAAAAAATCCTCAAAATGGCAAGAGTAACTGGGCTGCTCTCTTTAAAGAGGTCAGCCCTCATGGGGCCTGTTACTCATTAAGGAATGCAGGTCTGATTTGCAGAAAACACAGAAAGAGCATTATTCTCAAGTGAACACCGCAGTCCCTGGCTCACTGACATTCTTCCAAAACATGGATAGCAGCATGGATGAGATAAGGCCAGATGAGTACTTTGCACCCCGGGGAGAGCACAGCTAACTCCCCAGCCCCACCTCCCCAAACACAGTTTCAGAGGAGTGGTCTTTCACCACGGAGCCCACGTTTGCTAATTTGTGGTTCCGGTATAGCAGATGTCTGAAATTTACAGTGTTGTCCTTTCCTTTCTCTTCTTCCAGCTCCTGTGACTCTACATCTTAAAACTTTTCTCCAGAACAATTCTGACACAGAGAGAAAAGAGACCTTGAGAGAGGAAACACAGGATCTCTCTCTTAGTAACAAGCAAGGAAACGGCAACCTCATCACACTTAAAGTGGAAGGCTTCATGTCAGGGAGATATTACTGGGAGGTGGACATTGAGGACACTAATGAGTGGACTCTAGGCATTCATGAGGAGCCCACAGACAGCAAGGGATTACAATTCAGAATCTTAGAGAAGAAGGGATGTGACTACAGGGCTCTCGCCTGTTGTCTCAAAAAAATTTCTCTAGCAGAGCATCTCCTGATAGAAAAGTGTCCACAAAAGATTGTGATTTTCTTGGATTATGAGGACGGTGACATTTCTTTCTATAACATGACTGATGGTAGCCACATCTTTTCTTTCACCCAGCTCAGCTTCTCTGGGTCATTGTATCCTTACTTCAAACTGGAATCCATGGAGCTTTCCCCATCTGCTTAATATTAAGTGATTTAGAGGGAAAACCCGATACCATGAAGACAGTAGCCCGTTCTCTGTAATGCTGCTGGGATTCCAGTCTTGATGGGTGGCCCCGAGCCATTGACTTCGAAGCCTCTTGGCATAAGGCCCTGTAAGTCTGCGTGACCAGAGTGTCTGACTACATCAGCAGTGTCTCTTAAACAACCTCCAGAGAAGTAGCATTTTTTGCTTATTGCTATAAATGTTGTTTCTTGATTTATATATAATGTATCACAGAATGATAATTTTCTAAAACGAATTACTGCAAAATGAAGTGAATAAAAGACACATGATTACAAGTGGTAATTATTATTAGATTCAATATACCTGCAATTATTCTGTCAATTTGCTCTAAAAGTGTTATAATATACTCTCTGTCTGTATTTGTCTCAGAAACAACTGGTAAGAAAGTTTATATAGAGGCACTTGTCTGTGGCCCACATGTTGAGTAGCTTTGCTAACACAATATTTAAAGGAATAAACATTTAGATAAATATCCTGCCATTTCTCAATACCAGTACTGCATAAAAATGACAGAATGTGTTTTCTAATATTAAAGGAGAAAAGTGAAACTATAATTTTATAACAAGCTGATCTAGATCTTAAATGCAAGGATAATTTGAGGAAAGAAGACTAAACATCAGTCACAATCTAATCCTAACAAATGTGATGGTGTCAACATGATGGAGGCTGGAGGCCAGAGCGAAGTCAGAGGCATTTATCATGTTGAAGGAAAGAGAAATGACTTTGCCTAAGATATTAATAAGAAAATTATCACTTTATAATCTTGGGAATTCTCAGTTTGTCCACAAGCAGAGAAAAAGAAAGGTCTTCTTCTCCCCTCCAGTCACTCTACCTATTATGTGACCCAAATTGAGCTTCTGGAGAGAGAAACTACACTGTGTGAGATGAAAATTACATCAGAGGGAATTAACAGTACATGAGCCATTGCAAAAATAAATGATTAGTGAGCTTGAAGATATAGACATAGAAACTATTCCAGATTTAACACACAGAGAAAAATTAATTTAAAAAGGAACTCATAGACACTGACAACAGTATGGTGATTACCAGAGCGAAATGAGGGGTGCAGGGGAGATAGAAGAGGGTAAAGGGGGGATAAATTGTGATGGAAGAAGACTTGGCTGTGGGTGGCGAATCCACAATACAGCATACAGATGATGTGTTATAAACTGTATCCCTGGAACCTATCTAATTTTATTAACCAATATTACCCTAATAAAATTCAATATAAATGTTTAAGAAAATGAAGAGTGTTGGTGAGCTGTGCAAAAAATTTAAAGGCTCTAATAGAAAAGTAATTGGAGTCCTTGAAGAGAGGAAGAAGATATATTTTAAAAAAATATTTAAAAAGATAGAGCCAAAAATATATCTAAATGTGATCATTATAAATTTTGGATTCAAAAACGAGTTTTACACAGAGATGAGATTTTAGTGGCTATCAATAAATCTAAAATTATGAAAATGTTTAAGCTGGTTACAAGTTGAGACAAAAAGACTAGATTTTCAGAATAATTCAAGGTAGAAATAATGAAGATAGCAGGAAAGATTAAAATCAGGTACAAGAGGGGGTTCTGACCAGATGATTTTACAGAACTGATTCATATGCTCACATGCTAGAATGACAGTTAGAGGGAGAATAGAAAATGGCAGCCAAATAGGCAGCAGTGTCATGCACCTCCTCCTAGGGCCCAGCCAGAAAAGCAAATAAATTGGAGAACATCCACCCTGAATTAACAAATTAGACACAGCTGAGGAGACAATTTTCAATAAGGAATGGCAAAGGATGCCTAGATTAGTGGTTCTCAACCTTGGCTGCACATTAGAATCACCTGGGAATCTTTCTAAAATCCTGATTTCTGGGCCTCATCCTCTGAAAAATTCTGTTTCTTTGTTATGGGGTGGGGCCACAACATTACTAACAAAGAAACAGAATTTCCAGAGGATAAGGCCCAGAAATCAGGATTTTAAAAAGATTCCCAAGTGATTTTAATGTGCAGCCAAGGTTGAGAACCACTGCCCTAGAGTATGCCACTTGCAGTCATAACCCATGTGAAACCACCACCGTGCCCCAGCAATGAGTAGTGCAGTGTTCCAGTTGTCTGCAGGAAACATAAGCCACCAAAGTGAGCTCCCACACCAGGGCTCCTCAACAACCTGCTGGGACCCAGTGTCCTAGGATCTAGCTCCAAGACCACACAATGAGTGCAGGCTAGGGGGAAACTTGTGCCCCACCCCCAACCCCACCCCAGGCCCCAGAATCATGCTGCTAGCCTGACCTGGAGCCACCCAGTGCCTGCTCCAACCCAAACCCTGGGATCTGCTGCTGGCATGACCTGGAGCAATTCAGAGCATGCCCTGCCCTAGGCCACAGGAGAGTATGGACTGTGTGACCCAGAGCAACCAGTGCTTGCTCCACTCCAGTCCCCTGGGATATAACAGCTGGGTTGACCTGAAGCAACCCATGCCCGCTTCATCCTGGCCTGGGATGGGTGGCCCAGAAGAACCCAGTTCAGTCAGGGCCACCAGGGAACTCTTACCGTGTGACCCAGAGCAACCCATACCTGCTCTACCCTGGCCACTGGGACAGTCCTGCTAAGGCCATCTGGAGCAACACAACGTGCATCTCACTCTGGGCAACAAGAGAGCATGGACTGAGCAACCCAGTGCAATTCGTCCCCGCTCCACACTGAGGAGGGGTGAACTGGAGCAACCCAGCATGTGTCTCTCTCCGGGCTACAATAAAACAAGGTATGACCCACAGCAGCCAACGCCCACTCCATCCCTAGCCCAGGGTCTTGTTGCCAGAGAAACCTGGAGTACACCAGCATGTGCCCACTCAGGCGACAGGGGAGCTCTGACTGCTACACATAAAAACCAACACTCACTTCTTCAAGGCCCCTGGAACAGTCCTGCAGGGGCTACCTGTAGCAACACAGCACATGCCTCACTCTGGGCCACAGGAGAGCACTTCTGGGGTGACCCGGAGCAAGCCTGTGTGCCCAGCCAGGGGCCACAGGACCATGCTTTAAGTGTGATGCCAGAGGGACTTAGGGTGCCGTGGTGCCACAGGTGCCAGGACTGCAGAACAATTGCATGCCAGAGGGCTCTGGGTCCTCACAGGGAGTCACACACCAGAGGAACTGTACATGTGCACCCACCACCCTGAGCATCTGAAACAGACAACTGGGGAACCAGATCCATGACAGAAGGGTATAAAACATAGAGCAGAGACAATAAAGAGTGAGACTCAAGGCAGACTCAGCCTCTGGGCTAACAATTTCCAGACAATTACCCTGATAGAGTCTTCAACCTCTCAAACTCCCTATGGGTGCCCAGGGCCAGAAAGGGACAGCAAAATTGGGGAGACAAAGAAACAACTCAGCCAAGGAAAGAAAAGGAGGAATCTTCAGAAAAGGAACTAAATGAAACAAAGGCATGCAACATGTCAGAAAAACAATTCAGAGTAAGGGTTGTGCAGTTCATAAACTACATGGATGAGAAAAATCAACAATTTATGTAAGAATCAGGAGGAAATCAAGAATGATATAACTACAGTAAAAAATAGGATGGCAGGATTCAACAGACTAGTAGTGGAGAACTTAATTAGTGAGTTAGAAGATAGGGCAGAAAACACACAATCTGAACAGCAATTGGAGAAAAAATTAGAAAGCAGGAGGAGAGCCTAAGGGAACTATGGGACAACATGAAACAAAGTAACATATATATATAATAGGGGTGACAGAAGGACAAGAAGAGGAGCAAGAATTAGAAAACCTATTTGAAGAAATAATGAAAGAAAACTTCCCTGATATGGGGAAGAAAAAGTCAAACAAGCACAGAGAGTCCCAAACAAGATGAACCCAAAATACCTACACAAAGTCATGTCATAATTACAATGGCAAACATTAATGGCAAAGAGAGAATCCTAAAGGCTTCAAGAGAGAGACAGAGAGTTACCTTAAAAGGATCCCCCATTAGATTATCAAATTATTTCTCAACAGAAACACATCAGGTCAGAAGGGAATGGAATGAAGTATACAAGGTGATGCAAAGCAAGGGGACTGAATCCAAGAATACTCTATCCAGCAAGGCTATCATTTAAAATTAAAGGGGAAATCAGGAGCTTCACAGACTAAAAAAGGCAAGGGAGTTTATCCCTACCAAGCCATCAAAAAATGCTAAAGGGACTGTGATATAAAAAAAGAAATAGAAAGGCAACAAGGAACACATGCATAAATAATAAAAATGGTTACAAACAAGTATCTATTAATAACAACCTTAAACAAAAAAGGACTAAATGCTTCTATCAAAAGACACAGAGTGGCTGAATGGATAAGAACACATGATCCATATATATGTGTCTACATGAGACCCACCACAGAACAAGGGACTCACACAGACTGAGAATGAGGGGATGGAAATGTATAAAAATACAACCTTCCAAAATTCAACCAGGAAGAATAAAAAAAAACCTGAATAGGCTGATAATTATGAAGGAAATTGAAGCAGTAATCAAAAACTTTTAACAAGCAAAAGCCTTTGGACCAGATGGCTTCATGGGGAAGTTCTACCAACATTCAAAGAAGAACTAAAACCTCTTCTCCTCAGACTGTTTCAAAAAATTCAAGAGGAAAGAACACTTCAAGCTCTTTCTATGAAGCCAGCATTACCCTTATCCCAAAACCAGATAAAGACACTATAAAGAAAGAGAGTTAAAGGCCAGTATTGCTGATGAACTCAGATACTAAAATCCTCAAAAAAATCCTAGCAAATTTAATCCAGCATTACATTAGAAAGATCATGCACCATGTCCAAGTGGGATTTATTCCAGGAATACAAGGATGGTACAATATCCACAAATCAATATACGTGATACATCACATGAAAATTTGAGAGACAAAAACCATATTATCATATCAATTGATGCAGAAAAAGCATTTGACAAAATCCAGTACCCTTTCTTGATAAAAACTCTTAGCAATGTGAGAATTGAGGGATCATACCTCAATATAATAAAAGCCATATAAGACAAATCTACAGCCAACATCATACTCAATGGGCAAAAACTAAAACCATTTCCCCTAAGAACAGGAACACGATAGGTATATCCACTCTCACCACTCCTGTTTGACATAGTATGAGATGGGCTAGCTATAGCAATTAGACAAGAAGAAATAAAAGGCATCCAAATTTGAAAAGAAGAAGTAAAACTATCATTATTCACAGATGACATGATATTGTACATAGAAAACCCTAAAGCAGTGGTTCTCAACCTGTGGGTCACGACCCCTTTGGGGGTCGAACGACCCTTTCACAGGGGTCACCTAAGACCATTGGAAAACACATATATAATGACATATTGTTTTTGTGATTAATTACTATGCTTTAATTATGTTCAATTTGTAACAATGAAATTGGGGGTCACCACAACATGAGGAACTGTATTAAAGGGTCGTGGCATTAGGAAGGTTGAGAACCACTGCCCTAAAGACTCCATCAAAAAACGATTAGATTTAATTAATGAATTTAGCAATGTAGCAGGATACAAAAATTAACACCCAGAAATCTATGGCACTTTTATACACCATTAATGAACTCACAGAAAGAGAAATAAATACACAAACAAACAAAAAACCCAATCTCATTTATCATTGCACCAAAAAAAAAATTAAGATACCTAAAAATAAACTTAACTAAGGAAGTAAAAGACCTGTACTTGGAAAACTACAGGATGTTCAAAAAAGAGGTAGAGGAAGACATAAACAAATTGAAGAATATACTGTGTTCATTGATTGGTAGAATCAACATCATTAAAATGTCCGTACTACCCAAAGCAATCTATAGATTCAATCTAATCCCTATTAAGATACCACCGGAATATTTTGCAGACCTAGAAACAACTCTCCAAAAATTCATATGAAATAAAAAAAAAGACCCAGAATAGCCAAAGCAATCTGGAGAAAGAACAAATTTAGAGGGATCACAATACCAGAGATCAAGCTATATTACAAAGCCACTATTCTTAAAACTGCCTGGTACTGGCTCAAGAACAGACGTGTAGACCCATGGAACAGAACAAAGAACTCAGAAATTAACCCAAGCCATTATGCTCAGTTAATATTTGACAAAGGAGGCAAGAGCATACAATGGAGTCAAGACAGTCTCTTCAATAAATGGTGTTGGGAAACTCGGACAGATACATGCAAAAAAAATGAAACTAGACCACCAACTTACACCATACACAAAAATAAACTCATAATGGTTAAAGGACTTAAATGTAAGACAAGAAACCTTAAAAATCTTAGAAAACTCCATAGCCAGCAAATATCAGACATATGTTGTAGTAATACCTTTATTGATACAGCTCCTAGGGCAAGGGAAACTAAAGAGAAAATAAACAAATGGGACCACATCAAAATAAAAAGCTCCTGCACAGCAAAAGAAACCTTCAATAAAACAAGAAGGCTCATTGCATGGGAGAACATATTTGCCAAAGTTTTATCTGATAAGGGCCTAATCTCCAAAGTTTATAAGGAAACTCATACATCTTAACAAAAGGAACTTAAACAATCCAATCAGAAAATGGGCAAAGGACTTAAATAGACACTTTCGAAAGAGGATATACAGAAGGCCAAGAGACATATGAAAACATGCTCAGTCACTAATTATCTGAAAGATGAAAATCAATACAACAATGAGGTACCATCTCACACCTGTCAGAATGACTACCACCAATAAATCAACAAATGACAGGTGCTGGCGAGGATATGGAGAAAAAGGAACCCTTTTACACTGCTGGTGGGAATGCAGAATGGTGTAGCCACTGTGGAAAACAGTATGGAGTTTCCTCAAACAATTAAAAATGAAACTCCCATTTGACCCAGTAATCCCACTTCTAGGAGTATATCCCAAGAAACCAGAAACACCAATCAGAAAGGACATACTCACCCCTATGTTCATAGCAGCACAATTTACAATAGCTAAGATTTGGAAAAAGCCTAGTTCCCATCAGCAGATAAATGGATTAAAAAATTGTGGTACATCTACACAATGGAATACTATACTACTGTATAAAAGAAAGAACACTTACCATTTGCAACAGCATGGATGGGCATAGAGAGCATTATGCTAAACGAAATGAGCCAGTCAGAGAAAGATAAATATCACATGATCTCACTCATTTGTGGAATATATTGAACAACTTAAACTGATGAACAAAAATAGATCCAGAGACATAGAAGCATCGAACAGACCATCAAACATCAGAGGGAAGACAGGAGAGGGGAGGAAGAGGGAGAGATCAACCAAATGACTTGTATGCATGCATATAAGCATAACCAAAGGACACAGACACTAGGGGGTGAATCCATGTGCTGGGGGGTGGGGGTGGCTGGGGAGAGGCCAATGGGGGAAAAAGGAGACATATGTATTACTATATATAATACTTTAAACAATAATTTAAAAAACAAGACAAAAAAGAATGACAGGTAGAGCTCACCATCCTCTAAGTCTACCTGAAAACAATGCAGGAAAAATGAAATAGACTTGTTAGTATAACAGATATAAGGAACTCTGGGCTGGCTTCTCTCCATTTATACGATGGCTACAAGTTTTATTTGGTGCAGTCACAGAGTAATGACCTTCAATTACTTCCTAAGCACACTCTTATTCTTTATTCTTATAATCTCATTTGAAAGAGTACTTTATATATTTTTTGAAGTCAGAGTATTTATAAAATAAAAAAAATAAAATAATATGTTAAGATGCAATCAAAGGATTCTGCCACACCTTTACTCAAAGAGCAACCACACTCTAACTGCCCTCCTGGCTTTAGTGGCGCAGAACAAAGTTTACAGGTGAGTACCTTTACACCATGAAGACGGTGATATGGATCATGAACCTTCAGTTAATTGTCGGTGAAACTCTTAATGAGAAGATCAGAGTTCAGAATATTTTATGTCTGTTCCCACTGAGGCTGGTGTGATAAGAGAGTCCTTGAACAATGCACTCCTGTCAACCTCACCTGCCTTTAAGGCTCAGCTTGAGCTGATAGATAAGGAGCAGGAGGCGTGGAGATGGCAGCCTGAGCCTGTAATCACTTGAGAACATTTTTTAAATTACTGGTTCCTCCGCTCCTGCCCACCCGGAAAAATTTATATTTGATTGGTCTGAGGTGCAACTTTTGCTGTGGTAGTTTTTAGGAAGCTTTTAAGGTGCCTCTCATGGGCAGCTAGAGCTAATAACTGTTGATCTGGAAATATGGTTAATATTTTTAAGCAGTTAAGTAGCCAAATGGACTTTGATGTCACACTCCTTTCAACTGTATCACTCAAAATACATATTTCTCAGCAATTACAATGAACACTTCGGTGTCGGGTGAATTTCCCGCCAAAATATAAGATGGCGCGTTAAAATGCCTATATCTTTTGAAGTATGGGTTCGATTGAAATGAAATATTTGGCAATACGCAGTTACAATCGGCCCGAGTTTACACGTTTCCCGCACTCCACCGCAAATCTATATGAACCGAGTTTAAGACGGCTCCCGCGGAGTACGCGCAATTCACGCGAGCCGACCTAACTCGTTTCCCGCAACCCAAGTGTGAAGATTGATTCCTGACTGGTTGGTAGGGAAAAATTTGAAGATTCTTGTATCATCAGTAAACAGAGGTTGATATTAGTTTTATAGTCTGTGGTGGTTGCGACATGGGAGAAGTCTTCATTTTGTTTTTTAATCCCATCTTTGGCTGTGCTATATGTGTGGACAGTTGGGCCAAGCTGTGGTGTGTTTTGAAGCTCACCACTGGTTGTGTTGGAAGGCCAGGGCTCAAATGTGGGAGGATGCCAGACATTGTGTGTCTCTGGCCGTGGGCTACCCATTCTTAGCTACCTTGCTATTCACTGTTTGTGGCTGCATCTACCAGGCCTGGATTTATGGGGGAGGGGCCAGGCTGTGAATCAGAAGAAGTTTTCTGAAGCTTTGAGCTGGGGGTAGATTAGTAAAAGACCATGGCTCCCTGACATTGGTGTCTACCTGCCAGCTACTCAGCTACCCCCTGCGGTTGCCTGGGCTTCCTCCAGAGTCTTATGAAGAAAGGTTGTAGAGTGAGCCAAAGCTGGCCACACCCCACTAACCCTTCCAGGTACTTCAAGCTCTGTAGGGCAGGGTAAACAAGTGGGGACAGGACTAGTGAGTCCCCTGCTTGGGGTCAGTGTGGTCAAGCATTCAATGGGAAGGATGTGGTCTCTCCTCTAGAGCCATACTGCTCAGTGTCTGCCAGAGTCTTGAACTCTACCTTCCCTAAGAGGAGCACACCACAAGTTCAATTTCATTGCAGCCCACTGTTTTCACTGCTGGGGCAATCTTGGCGGGATGGGGCCACTGGGACTTGGGAAAACAGATGAAGAAAACCTTCCATTGAGGTTGACACCAGCTGAGCTGTGGGAGGGGAGCAAGCTGCATGCCCCCCACCCTAGCTCCACAGACATACTGCCAGAAACATACATAGGAGGCTCTGAGAGGGTCACGTCAAAGGTCTCAGTTATGATTTTTTCCCCTTCCCTGCACCCTTCTCCCCCATCCCCTGGCCCCCAAGAACTGAGCTCAGGAGGACAAGGCCTGTGGGACTTGGGAATACAGATCAAGACAGCCCTCCATTGAGGTTAATGCCAGCCCATGGTGGGGAAGCAAGCTGCACTCCTCCCCTCAGCTTCGCTGCCATTCTACCAGAGACCTTGACAAAGGAGTCCTCCATGGGGAGTGGTACATGCCAAACCGACAAGAAGGGAGAAAAACTGAGTCCCTATCCAAAGCCACACAGTCCAGTGACCCTCTGAGGATCTGCCTTTAGTTTCTGCAGAAAAAGAGGCCACCACAGGTCCTTGTTGGGTGCAGCCAACAGTCCTTTCTGCCTGACTCTAGCTTGGCAGGGTGGTGTCTCCAGTATTTGGAGGTATATGTTAGTGCACTCCCCCAGCTGGTGCTGTAAGAACAGGTGCGTCAGACCCTGGGGGATGGTGCCTGAGGGCGAGTGGGATGTTGCTGCAGGACGGGGACTCAGTAGGCCATTCTCCAGATACCTTTCCTGAGCTTCACCACCCAGGTATTTCCTTTATGGCTACCACATGCCCTGAATTGCCTGTTCTACCAGAGTCTCAGGTGAGTGCCCAAGAGCAAGGGCCTGTACATTGCCCTTCAGGAGAGCACTTTAGATTCTAGCAGACTCCCACCTTTGGCCAGTGGACAGAGTCCCTGCTGATTTGTGTTGCTAGGCGCTATGCAGACTCCTCTTTCTGGCCCTAGCACTCTGCTTTAAGTGTCTTGTATGGGTTGGAACCCCATGCTTTTCGGGGAGAACTTTTGCACCACGATGTCACTCCAGATTTTCAGCCACAGCACATGGGTGAAACCTCTCTGCATTTCTGCCTCTTATCAGACTCTGTGTAACATCTTTTATAAATCCTTGGATGCAATACTTATGCTCAATTGCTATAAGTTGGTCATGCCGGTTGATTGCTCTATGATTTAGCTGTAAATCCAATTTGGTGCCAGGAGGAGGAGTGTGTAATTTTCACCTGCTCCACAGCCATCTTGGATTCCTTCTGCTCAGCATAACGTCTTTGTTTTCATGCATTTCTACATTTCTGCCTCTATCACACATTCCTTTCTTGTGAGGAGTTGTATCAGCCAGAGAGTAGCCACTACCTCCTGGGCTGAGACAGAGTATTTAAGGAAAGAAAAAATTCAGAAGAGCACCAATCAAAGCACATATAAGGCATCTCCAGGCTTCAGTGGGGATGGTGTGCCTGTGGCCCCCTTGATGAGAGAGAGGTTCACTGAGTTACTAAAGTCATATCTGACCAGCAGGAGACTGACTGTGGGAATGCTGCCGAAACTCCTTGGAAACCACCGCTGGATTAACTTCAAGGCTCACTGACACATAGATACAGAGAACAGACTGACAACTCTAGAGGGGAGGGAGATTGGGGGCTGGATGATTAGGTGAAGGGATTAAGGGAAAATATCTCACAGGCACAAACAGCAGCATGGCGATTACCAGAGGGAAAAGGAGGAAAGGGGAGGTAGAAGAGGGTAAGAGGGGATAAATGGTGACAGGAGCAGATTTCACTTTGGGTAGTGAACACAATACAATGTACAGATGATGCATTATAAATTTGTACATGGAAGCCTACATAATTTCATTAACTAATGCCATCTCAATAAATCCTATAAAAATTATAAAAAGAGACTTGCTTTGAAATCAAATAGGGTGCTGGTGGAATCCCCTGGGCTTCTGCCTGTAGAGCAGGAACTGAAATGTATTGGGAGGTGAGCTCAACTAGGAGTTCTCCATGCCTCTGGAGAGGGCAGGGAAAGGCTGGTCAGAAACAAGGAAAGACCTTCTTCTGATATGCATCGCAGTGTCCCACCGCTGCCCCTGCTAGCACAGTTCACCACGTGTCTGCTGCAAAGAAGAACGCTTACTGCATTCGGAAACAGGACAAAGAAACAGGAATATGGAAACTAGAGGCAATAAATGGACAACGCGCACCATAGTATTTCACCACATGGGTGTATCAAAGTTTATTTTTATTCATTTACCTTATGCACATATACCAGTTTGGGGCTTTGATAAATAATATTGCTATGAACATTAGTATGCAAGTTTTTTAATGTGAGTATATATTTTCATTTACCTTGGGTGAGAATTTGGGAAAGGTTTTGCTGGGTCACATGTTATGTATGGGTTTCACTTTGTAAGACACTGAGACTGCCAAACGACCTTCAAAAGTAGTCTTGCCATTTTCACTCCCTCCAGCAACGTATGGGAGTCTTCTCCTTTCCAATACTTCGTATTAATAACAGTCTCTTTAACTTTAGACAGTGTGCATACATAGTATTTCATTGTGGGGTTTGTTTTTTTGTTTTTTTGGGGGGTTTTTTTGGCTTTTAAAGTGACATTTTTTTTTACAAGTTAACATGTGCATATAATAGAAAACTGAAAAACATAAAAAGCAAAGAACAAAGCCATCCATAATCACAAGCAGCTTACAGTCTGATATGTCCTTCTAAATTTCCTGTGCATCTATACAACTAAGCTCCCAGTTTTATGTAATTAAGATGGTACAATTATGTATCTTGCTTTCTCACACATCAAAGTTCCAAAGCTCTGACTATTTTGATAACCAAGAAAACCCTACACCAACTCAATCTCAATGAAATGTAATCCTGCCTTTCTTGGCGACAAAATTTCATAAAGGACAAAAATAGCAACAGACCTCTAGATAAAGATATTTGCAAAATTACAATTAAAATACGGTGTTCCCTTAATGTTCAACTAAAAATGAAATCCAAAGCAAGAGTACACAAAGTATAATGCTTCTAGGAGAATTCATTGTGATTTGTAATTTTGTTATTATGAACTTTATCTTATAGAAAAGTTTTAGATTTACAGAAAAATGGAAAGATAGTTAAGAGAGTTTCCTTATGTCCTTCACTGGTTTCTCATTATTCATATCTTACAGTAGTGTGGTTTATTTGTCACAAGTAATGAACTAATATTGATACCTTATTGGTAACCAAGAGTCCAGAGTTCACTCAGAATTTTGTTTTTTTTAAAAAATGATATATATATATATATATATATATATATATATATATATATATAT
>NW_005871689.1:139023-141647 GCF_000147115.1 Myotis lucifugus | reverse complement strand
TCTCATTCAGTTTTATGGACTGACAACATTGAACGTGCAGAAGTGTCCTGGAGAAAGCAAGCTCTCGAAAACTTTAAACATCTTTGGTAGCTTTATGCACGGGCAGGCCCTAGACATTTATGAGGCTGAAGATAAAAAGGAAGAATCAATTACCTTCAATGTCCTGGGCAGATTTCCCATAAACTGTAGAATTAATGAGGCTAGACTGAAAAAACTAAGTGACATCACAATCTAGCATCCTGGGCTTTCCTCTAAACAAGGCAAACACATAAACCTAGGAAGTGGTTATGAGACTGTTTCACTAAAATCTCTACTCCATGCTATTCTCTTGGGGTTAAAAAGCAACAAAGCAGGAATAAGGGCAGCCATTCTTCAGAGAGAGTGTGAGTGTGTGTGTGTGTGTGTGTGTGTGTGTGTGTGTGTGTGTGTTTTCATGAGTATATAAATCACATGGCTTCACGGTCACGTGAGCTTGTCTTTACGACCATCACAGAATGGAGAGGAGCAAAGTACAGTCCAGTTCCCTTCCCTGGGACGTTCTGCCCCGCTGGCCACACTGCAGGCAGGAAGACAGCCGGGTGGTCTGACTGAAGCTTTGGTGTTGCAGGGGGGACTCAGGAGAAGAGAGATATCCAATACAGCCTTTGAATCTGACACTGTGCTGCTGCTGGTTAACCAGGTGAGTTAAAAATGAATTTTGTTTTCTGGGGATTTAGAAGGGGAGTGTTGGTGTGTGTGTGTGTGTGTGTGTGTGTGTGTGTGTGTGTGTTTATGAAAAATTTGAAAAAGCTTACTAGAGATAGTGAAGAATCTAGAAAAAAAGGGTCTAAATATAGTCTTTGACTCTCATGATTTGTCCATGTTCAATATCTTTCTTTCCCTCTTTAGAAACCTTAAGGATTCCTCTAGAAGAGCCATTATACTCTCCAACCTAGTATATGGCCTTACACTTTCCAGTCCTCAGAAACTTTCTGGTTCTATCCCTATTGGCTCTCAATCCTTTCCATGTCTCTAATCCCTTCAAATCTCAGTCATTTTTCCATCACTGTCTGAACAACAGCAGCACATTTTTCCTGTCAGTTGAGAAAGTTTTGAGTCATTTTCTTCATAAACAAAGAAGAAAGATGGGGTCTTTTCCTTATATTCTTAGTTATGTTTTTATTTAATAATAATGTCTAAAACAGGCTATGAAAATTACAATATTTACAATACAAGTAAAAAGAATCTTGTGAAATTTAAAACATAATTCACTTTTCCTCATATCAGCACCCAAATAAAAGCTTTATTTTGTTAAAAAAAAAAGACCTGTACCAATTAGACTTTTGTTGCCTATTTCATAGCTCGATGCTCTGGTATTCCATAAGTGGTGACATTATCTGCAGTTTGCCATATTTTCCATACATATTTGCCAGATATTTTGCAAATATTTTTTTCTTTGATTTTCTCTTTTCAAGAGCAAAATTTTAAATTTTCCTAATTTATAACGTTATATGTTTCATGCTTTATACATTTCATGTAAGAAATATTTGCCTACTCAGCCATAAAGAAGAAGAAAATCTTTATGACAGCAGGGATGGACCTGGAGAGCATTATGCAAAGTGAAATAAGCCAGTCAGAGAAAGACAATACTATATGATTTCACTCATATGTGGGATCTAATTAACAAAATAAACTGACAAACAAAATAAAAACAAACTCAGAGAACAGACTGACAAATGTCAGAGGGGAGGGAGGTTTCCAGGGAGGGTGAAAAAGGTAAAGGGATTCAGCAAAAACAAAACAAAGCAAAAACCTGATGGACAATAGCATGGTGATTTCCAGAGTGAAAGCAGGATGGGCATCAGTAGAAGAGGGTGTGGGGCGATAAATGGCTATGGAAGGAGACTGGACTTGGAGTGGTGGGAACTCAATACAATGTGCAGGTGATGCATTATAGACTTGTGCACCTGACACCTACATAATTTTATTAACCAATGTCACCCCAAGAAATTTAATAGAAAACAGTAAATATTTGCCTAATCTAAGATTGCAAAAAGTTTCTCTTATGTAATTTTCTAGATTTATAAATTTTGAATTTACATGTAGGTTTGTGAGCATTTTAGTTTTTAATATTGTAAAATCTCTGATTATTAATTTTTTCCATGTGGATATCCAGTTTTTCTAACATTCATTGAAAATTGTCCTTTCTCCCATTGAATGTCTTAACAGCTTTGTTGCAAATCAATTAAGCATAAATGCATATTTATCTCTAAATACCTATATATCTATGTATACATATGTACCCATATAAATGCAAATCAATTGACTATCTGTACATCTATATCTATATCTACCTGTCTTTCTTAATGCTAATCTACTAAGTTAGTGAAACTGCTGAAATAAAAAAAAGATACACCCTCCAGCCAGCAGGCAAGCAGTTGGGAGCCAGCAGTCCCAGATTGGAGAGGGTGCAGGCTGGGCTGAGGGACACAACCCTCCAGTGTACGAATTTTGTGCACTGGGCCTCTAGTTGTAAATAACACTGCTATGAACATGAGGTGCCCATATTCTTTTGAATTGGTGTTTCAGATTCTTAAGATATTTTCCCAGAAGTGGGATAGCTGGGTCAAAAGGCAGTTTCATTT
>NW_005871689.1:135759-138923 GCF_000147115.1 Myotis lucifugus | reverse complement strand
CCCATTTGCAACATCATGGATGGAACTGGAGAGCATTATGCTAAGTGAAACAAGCCAGTCAATGAAGGAAAAATACCACATGATCTCACTCATTCATGGATAATAAAGACCATTACAAACTTTTGAACAATAATAGATACAGAGGCAGAGCTGCCTCAAACTGATTGTCAAACTGCAGTGGGAAGGCCAGAGAGAGTTGGGGGGCAGGAGGGAGGGGAGTAAGAGTTCAACCGAAGGACTTGTATGCATGCATATAAGCATAACTAATGGACATAAGACACTGGGGGGTAAGGGAGGGTAGGGGTTTGTCAAGGGCGGGGGGGAAAAAAGGACACTTATGTAATACCCTTTGTAATACTTTAAGCGAAAAATAAAAAAATAAAAATAAAAAAAAAATAAAAATAAAAAAAGAGACTCGCTTTGAAGTCAAATAGGGTGCTGGTGGAATGCCCTGGGCTTCCACCTGTAGAGCAGCCACTGAAACATCCTGGGAGGTGAGCTCAACTAGGAGCTCCCCATGCCTCAGGAGAGGGCAGGGAAAGCCTGGTCAGAAACAAGGAAAGACCTTCTTCTGATATGCATCGCAGTGTCCCACCGCTGCCTCAGCTCGCAGTTCACCACGTGTCTGCTGCAAAGAAGTAAGCTTACAGCATCCCAAATCAGGACAAAGAAGTAAGAATATGGAAACCAGAGGCAATAAATGGACAATGAGCACCGTAATATTTCACCACATGGGTGTACCAAAGTTTGTTTATCCATTTATCTTATGCACATATACCAGTTTTGGGCTTTGAAAAATAATATTGCTATGAACATTAGTATACAAGTTTGTCAATATGAGTATATATTTTCACTTATCTTGGGTGAGATTTTTGGAAAGGTATTGCGGGTCATACGGTATGTATGGGTTTAACTTTGTAAGACACTGAGACTGCCAAAGACCTTCAAAAGTAGACTTGCCATTTTCACTCCCTTCAGCAATGTGTGGGAGTCTTCTCCTTTCCAATACTTGGTATTAAAAGCAGTCTCTCTAATCTTAGACAGTGTGAATACATAGTATTTCATTGTGGGGGTTGCTATTTTGGGTTATTGTTTTGTTTTGTTTTTTTTTGCTTTTAGAGTGACATTTTTTTACAAGTTAACATGTGCATATAATAGGAAACTGAAAAACATAAAAAGCAAAGAACAAAGCCATCCATAATCACAAGCAGTTTACAGTCTGATATGTCCTTCTAAATTTCCTGTGCATCTATACAACTAAACTTCCAGTTTTATGAAATTAATATGGTACAATTATGTGTCTTGCTTTCTCAAACATCATGAATATTTACCACTTCAAAGTCCCAAAGCTATGACTAGTTTGATAACCAGGAATACCCTACACCAACTCAATCTCAATGAAAATGTAATCCTGCCTTTCTTGGTGACAAAATTTCATAAAGGACAAAAGTAGCAACAGATCTCTAGATAAAGATATTTGCAAAATTACAATTAAAAAACGGTGTTTCCTTAATGTTCAACTAAAAATGAAATCCAAAGCAAGAGTACACAAAGTATAATGCTTCTTGGAGAATTCATTGTGATTTATACTTTTGTTATTATAAACTTTATTTTATAGAAAAGTTTTAGATTTACAGAAAAATGGAAAGATAGTTATGTCCTTCACTGGTTTCTCATTATTGAGATCTTACAGTAGTGTGGTTTATTTGTCACAGGTAATGAACTAACATTGATATTTTATTGGTAACCAAGAGTCGAGTTCATTCAGAATTTTTGTTTTTAAAAATTATATATATCTACACTAATAAAAGAGAAACATGGTAATTAGCGTACGACTGCTACCCTTCCCATTGGCTAATCAGCATATCCTTATGCAAATTAACTGTCAGTCAAGATGGCGGCTGGCAGCCATGCACTGAAGCGAACAGGGAGGCTTGCTTGCTCCAGTGACAGTGGACTCCAATGTTCCCCGCCTGACTTGCTGGCCTCTCAGCTGCAACTCTAAGCAACTATGTTGCAAATATAGAAGCTAAACAAAACCCCAGAAACCTGCATTAGTCAGCCAGGCTTCAGCCAGCGGGACTGCAACATTGTATTAAATACAGAAGGTAAAGGCCAGAGCCGAGGCTTCAGAGCTAAAGCTGGCCCAGAATAAAAAAAAAAGAAAAAAAGGAGCGGTTGGGAGCTTCAGTCAACCCACCAGCCTGAAAACAGCCCTCAGCCTCTCAGTCAGACTGGCCAGGCACCCCAGTGGGGACCCCACCCTGATCCAGGACACCCTTCAGGGCAAACCAGCCGGCCCCCACCCGTGCACCAGGCCTCTATCCTATATAGTAAAAGGGTAATATGCCTCCCAGCACCGGGATCAGCGTGACAGGGGGCAGCGCCCAAACCCCCTGATCGCCCTGCGGCTCTGTGTGTGACAGGGGATGGGGCCACAACCTCCCTATCTTCCCTGCTCTGTTCGTGACAGGGGAAGTCGCCCCAACCCCCTGATCAGCCCTGCTCTGTGCCTGATAGGGGGGAGCTCCCCAATCCCCTGATCGCCCTGCGGCTCTTTGTGTGACAGGGTGCGGCGCCCCAACCCCCCCCCCCCAACACGGGCCCTGCTCTGTGTGTGACAGGGTAGAGCCATAACCTCTCCATCAGCCCTGCCCTGAGTGTGACAGGGGGGAGCTCCCCAACCCGCTGATCAACCCTGCTCTGTGTGTGACAGGGTACGGAGCCCCAACCCCCCTGATGGGCCCTGCTCTGTGAGTGACAGGGGGCAGCGCCCCAACCCCCCTAATCGGCCCTGCTCTGTGCGTTACAGGGAATGGGGCTGCAACCCTCCCCATCGACCCTGCCTTGAGTGTGACAGGGGCGGTGCCCCAAACCCCCAATCGGCCCTATCTGAGTGTGACTGAGGGTGGCATCGCAACCTCCTGATCCGCCCTGCTCTGTGCATGACAGAGGGGCGGCGCCCGGACTCCCCAAGTGGCCCTGCTCTGAGCCTGCCCAGGGGCTGCACCTAGGGATTGGGCGTGCCCTCTGACACCCGGGAGCAGGCCTAAGCCAGCAGGTCGTTATCACCCGAGAGGTCCCAGACTGCGAGAGGGCACAGGCCGGGCTGGGGAGCCCCCTGCCCCCCCTAGTGCACAAATTTTTGTGCACCGGGCCTCAAG